>NC_063337.1:58877479-58929090 GCF_021869965.1 Rhincodon typus | reverse complement strand
GTATTACAGTGAATGGCCTATAGTAATATTGGGTGATGCCATTTGGGCGAAAGAACACCCACTTGCATTCCAGATGCTTATGAATTGTAGCTGAGGTTCATAACTGCATCAAGTATTTGGATGGTAGTATTATAAATTGTGACACAGAGAAGACAAGTCAAATCCTTGTTTAAACAATTGCAGTTGGCGGGTTCACTAACAAATTTAATCAAAGCTGAATTCACAAATGCAAGCGTACATATTGTTTTCATACATACATGTTAATGAGGACATACTGTTGGACAAGGACAAGAGTTGAAATGACAGCGAAAGTTAAGGCTCTAACAGAATTCCATGTACTTAAAACAAAGGAGAAATTATGAGTGTTTCAGGAATATGTAGATTTTAAAGGAAATTTGTGCATAATTTAAATACAATAGCTAAGATTTTTTTGAACAAAAAACGAACAATTTGGGGCAGCACAGTGTCTCAGTGGTTAGCACTGCTGCCTCGCAGTGCCAGGGACCTGGGTTCAAATCCACTTTTGGGTGACTGTCTGTGGAGTTTGTACATTCTCCTTGTGTCGCCATGGGTTTCCTCCTGGTGCTCCGGTTTCCTCCCACAACCCAAAGATGTGCAGACTAGGTGGATTGGCCATGCTAAATTACCCATTGTGTTCAGGGATGTGTAGGTTAGGTGGGTTATAGGGGGATGGGTCTGGATGGGATGCTCTGAGGGTCAGTGTGGACTTGTTGGGCTGAAGGGCCTGTTTCCTCTCTGTAGGGATTCTATGATCTAATAGTGGTTTGGTCTGCAAAGTGCCAAGCAGCCTTTTAAAACAAAAATGCAAACAATTTTGTTAAATGGCTACCCCTGATTTTTCCAGAGCTTTCAAAAAGGCAATTGATGCTAGTGACTTAGGCGTTGGTGTTGTTTCACTACAAGACTGTGATTTAGGAAGAAAGAAAACAGTGTGATATTCAGTAAGAAGATACACTACCATTGAAAAAGAGACTTTGGAATTGTTAGTTCTTTAAAATCTGCATCTGACATGGAAATAACAAAAAACTAATTTATACTGATCATAATCAACTAGCCTTTATTTAAACATTTAAAAATTAGAATGCAGGACTGTTAAGATGGAGTCTTTTGATACAACCATTTAATGTAAAGATTATTCATATTACTGGATAAGAGAATGTAATTTTAGGTGCATTGTCCCAAAGTTAAAATGGTGAAATAAATTAAAGGATTTAAGAAATGCTAACACTGCGTTAGATAGAATTGGATATTGGAGGTTGGGGGAAGAGAGAGTAACAATGGATGTAAGTTTTCTGTTTTATTCTTTGTGTATCACAGGTTTTGTGATGAAACACTTTTTTAAGGACTGAGGCATGTAAACGCGGTATTGATTTATCTTTTTCAACTTGTGGGTTGAAATGAGAGAAATATTTCAAAATCAGTGTTTTAACAAATTGTTTTGAAAAGTAATGTGCATGCTTAACAAATCTACTGCAATTTTATTTGAGGATGAGGCTAGTAAAATAGAAGGGGACAAACGGTGGATGTGGTATGTTTGGATTTTCAGAAGGATTTTGATAAATTCCCATCCAAGAGATCAGTGGTCAAAATGAAAGCACCTGGGATAAGGGACAGTGTATTGGGAGGAATTGAGAATTAGTTAACAGGTAACAGAGACTGACAATAAATCGATCTTTATCCAGCAGAACTAGTAGGGTATCGCAAGGATCAGTGTTTTGACCGTAGCTATTCAGGATATATATAAATGAGCTGGATAAGGGAAGCAAATGCAAAATTTCCAAGCTTGATGATGACAAAAAACTGGGCCAGAACTCCTGGTACTCCTAGGCTTTCTGCAGTCATCTATGTTGTTTCTGCCCGCGTGCCCCTGTAGTTACCTGTGGTATGAAATATGCTATCCATTCGTTTTAGGTATATATCATAGTGACTCCAGCCACTGATCAAGTTCCAAAATCTGGAGGTCAATTGTCTGCAGCTTGTGACACTTCTTGCATATGTGTTTGTCTGAACCATGTGTAGCGTCAAGTTCTCTGCATTGTACAAATGGACATTTCACTCAGCTGAGTTGTCCTATTTATTATGAAATTGCATGTATTTAAACAGATAAACAAGCAAAGTACTCACAAGCAATCACTTACTTATTTCCCTTTGATAACATCCAGAATTTTGCCTCCCAATCTCCCCAATTCAAATCTCGGGCTCTCTCCTACTGAGCTACCTCCCAAAGACCCTCAATTTCAAGTGTCACTTTCTCACTCTCTCTCACAGCCTCACCTCTCAATTTCCCCCCGATTCATGTGACACTGTTTCTCTCAATGCTTCACCTTGTGAAATCCCCTGTTTGAAGTTTTTGTCTCCCTCTCACATTGCTTAATCTCTTAAAGTCTTGTGTTCACTCTTTCTCTCAATCACACTGATTCAACTCCTGAAGTCGCCTTGATTCAAATATCATCCTTTCTTTCTATTGCTGCTTAATCCCTCACATTACCCTGGTTCAAGGCCCATTCTCTCTCACTTTCTCATTGCTTCACCTCCCAAAGTCTCACTGAATTGTTGCCACACCCCACAGTTCATGGTCCAATTGTAGAGTGATGGAGACCTGTAAAACAAAGTAAAGTCGATACTGATTGAGAGAGAGGAAGTGAACCAATCACGACCTACTAATGTTGGCTGTTGCACGTGGACTTGCAAGGCATCTCCTGATTTTCTGTTTAAGCCCTATAAGTATATTTTTATATTTTACTTTTTGATGACAGCCTGTTGTAGCCTTTTTAAGGACCTCCAGGAAGACATCAAGTAAATTTCATTTACATAATGTAGCCAAACCAGAATGGACTGCATTAACGGAAAAACATTTAGCTAACGGAGGTATTAAAGTGGTAATAGGTCCTTGATCTGCATGTGTAAGTACTGATGTCCACTAATGTTGCAGATCCTCGGTTCCTCTCTTAATGCCTTTATCAATATATTACGGGTACTGTTATGGTTCAATGTACTGCTGCTCATTAATTTGGATGCTTGTGGCCCTGGTTTGCACCTGTTATTGATTTTTGAGGCCAAAATCTAAACATTATAACTGGATTCTGAATTTAGATTGAATGGGTATTTCCTTTCTACCAATTGCAAATTATTCTTCTCCAAATCGTGAATAATCATGCCACAATTCTTGGTACCATCACAGTTAAGCTAGTTTGGACATTGGTTGCAAAGATGAAGGCCAAAACTATATAAAAGGAACTCTGTTAACATGATTTGTATATGCTTTATAGTTGAAGACTGTCACTTTGTAGTATTTTAAACTGTTTTCTCAATTTAGCAATATTAATCCTGTATGGTTTATTGAGCCTTTTTTTTGTTAATTTTGGTTTCTTGGTGATTGATTTTGTCAGTGGGATTTACCCAAATATGCTTTGATTACCAATATTTACTGACAGTTTAAAAGGTTTTGGTTATGGATTTTGGCAAGCATCCTTGCTTCCCACCATCTATTCAAACAGCTGTTCAGCTACTTCAGTGAACAGGAATGGTGTGGTAAGTGGACTGCATTCCAAAATCGATTTTAATGGGGCCACAGGATGAATTGAATGTTCTGGTTGGGACTATGCACAAAACCAGCCGGCTTTATATCCGTCTGTGGTCTCCTCTTCAGTTTTACTGCTCAGGTGCTTACTTGTCCATAATAAAAATCAAACCTGTTGAGAAACTGCCAACAGGGAGCAGCCTGGATAGGGTTTGGAGGTGAATGCCATTTCATCTACTGCAGTAAATAGAGGTGAATATAGCAAAATGGGTTGTAAATCTTGAAGGAATTTTGGGAAGACAAAATAGCAGGCAAAATATTGATATTAACACTTGGAATGAGGATCATTAGAAGACAGAGGGGGAAGCTAAGATATTAAAATAATCTTTCAAAGTCATAAAAAGACAAGTCAATTATACAACAGAAGCATTGCCTGTCAAAATGTGCTTTTGAGAAATGAGATAGCAAAGAAAAATAGTAGTGGCTGAGCGTTGTAACTGAAGAAAATAATTTTACTCAGGAGAAAACAAATATATGTTTAATTTATTTAGCCAAATATTTTTTTTCGAACAAGCAATTGAAAGATACGGCATGGGAATCATTTGAAGAGTGAAGTATTTTGCAGTCAGTAAGTGGGAAATGCTGCTGATTGTAAAAACAATTTTAGTTATATCTCATTGCAGTTATCATCTGCTATGCTTCAGCCGACTGCAGAATGTGAAGTCTATCGATATGCTAGACTGAATTGCAGACACAAAAATAAATACTATTATGTACTTTTCAATGTACAATTTCACTCTTGAAAATAGATAAGACAAGCATAAGAAAAGATATTTCATGCGCACAAATTTTCTGATTGTAGTTGGGAATCTCTGAATCAGTCAGGCTGGAAAATGAGATCAGAGATTGGAGCTAATAGTTAAAGAAAAACTGAGCCATCTGTCTGAGCTATTGGAATGAACGGGCTGACAAAATCTCAGATGAATTATTTGTAGAATAAGGGAGAAGAAGTTAAAGTTTTGCAAACATCAGAATTAGGATGCAATAAGCAGACTTGAAAAAAGAGGCACAATTTAAACAACACAAGAAGATGGTGTTGATTTGCTAGGATCATCATTGGCATCCCAATGCAGCAAGAACAGTCAATAGTGAATCTTAATCCTCAGGTCCAGCAGGTTGATTCTGATGGATCAGAACATTACCACAGGTATGGCACAGAGATTTGCTATCTCTGTGACTTATTTTTTTTTAATCAAAAAGATACAACTTACATACAAATTCCTTTTGTCTACATAAGACAGGGTCCTGTGCATTTGTATATGTAACTTCCAGCATGTGCAAACTGATAGCCTGAGTAAAGATCTTAAATTTGTTTCTAGTGTAATATACATTTAATTATTTAGTAGTTATTTATTAAATGATTTCCAATATCAGAATTGCACCTAATGGTGAATATACTTTATTGAAGCTTGCAAGCACAAGCAGGTTGAGTATGATCAGCATGTTGCCTGCTACCAACAGTCAACAGGGAATGTTGTTTGATACAGTCATCAGGATGTATGGCCTATGTATCTGACATCACATCAAAACTGAAACTCATGTAACGCATTGTTTATTTGAATAGAGGTAGAGGTTGTCCTCAAGTTAAAAAGATGTTTTGCCTATGACACAAATGAAATGACATACAAGGATACCAGTTTCATTATGATGCTAGGTATGTAAGCTGTATGTTCCAAAGACTGGCAGATTATGTCAAACAGTATATCTCTTTGGCTATTCGCAAGTGGCACAATGTTAACTATGCCCAGCCAACACAAGTTTCTAGATCTCTTTCATTTTCTTAGTAAGGGTGAGAAATAGAAAATAATTGCTTTCATCAATATGTAATTTCGGACCTGGAAAGTCAGGGCCTCCTTCGAAACCCAAAAGGTGACATACTGAACAAAAACAAAGTTGCTGGAAAAGCTCAGCAGGTCTGGCAGCATCTGTGAAGGAAAAAACAGAGTTAATGTTTCGGGTCTGGTGACCCTTCCTCAGAACTGATGGTGGCTGGGAAAGTGTCAGTTTATATGCAGAAAGTAGGGAGGTGTGTGGGGTAGGGAGTAAACAATAGGATAGAGCCCAAAGAGAGAGAAAGACAGTTGGACAGACAAAGGAGTTGCTAACGATCAGGCTGGGAGGGTGAATAGTTGTTAATGGGGACTATTAGTGACTAAGAGGGGGTGTGTAATGGCAGCTATGTGGTAACAAGGCCTGGTGTGTGGGATAGGGGGCTGGGACATGGGAGAGTTTAGGCCCTAAAATTATTGAACTCAATATTGAGTCTGGATGGCTGCAGGGTCCCCGTGTGGAAAATGAGGTGTTGTTCGTCCACCTTGTGTTGGGCTTTGCTGGAACACTGCAGCAAGCCAGAGACAGAGATGTTGGTCAGGGAGCAGGGTGGTGCTTTAAAGTGGCAGGCAACAGGTAGTTCAGGGTCTTTTTTGCGTGAGGTGACATACTGAACTCAGCACTGCTGTCTTAGAACAGGAGTTCAGGCACCTTGACATTCATATTGCTGTTCTAAGTGACAGCGTGAAGTGGAAGCACAACTGATGGAATAAAGCTAGTGATTACACCTTCTTCTGAAAGAGAAACAGTGTTTCCAATGGAAAGGGCTTCACCAACAAAAATGAGCTTGTCTGGTGCTTTTGATAATCCTACCCAATTTCCTTGCCCCATGTGAGATAAGCAACAGTTTCTTGACTGTGCACCCACCCTATCACAGAATGAGCAAACCACTATTATCATTGCATATTCCCTACACTAAAGAAAACAGACAAGGCCAAAGAAGGATTGTATGCTGAGCAGGAGGAATCCCTATGCCGTTTCTCAGCAGTAACAAATCGATCTTCCATGGCAGTTTTAATGTCAGATTTGGGATGGACACAAATTTCTAGAAGGGCAGGAAAGGAACAGAGAAAGGTCTAAAGGAGTCCTCCTCCTGACAAAACGTCCAGAACATGATCACACCATTGCCATTATGCTATTCCACCAGTGATATAAGTACAAGATCTCATGGCAGTACCCAAACGCCAGACACTCACTTGCTCAACTGTATCAGTGTTTGAACAATGAAGTGCAATAATGCTCCTATCACCCATGTTATGTCAGATGTCGTGTCACATCTCACAGCTAGTTTACACTATTCGTTTCAGAGATAGGCTCATGGCATTGCCATGTTTTAAGGCCGAAAAATCTCATTCTCCATCTTAACTGGGACTGTTGAAGCATGGCATGCTGATGAAAGTGTGATACTATTTATCACTGCATAACTTAGCATTTGCAAAGGCACTGAAGTGTCTGCATTTGAAATATATATGTGTATACAAAGTGCTGTAATAAACATCTTTCAGTACCAAATTAGCCACATCTTGTTCTGATGTTATTGCAGGAAACATAAGCCTTTCTTCATTAGTTACAAATACGCTGTTGAAGGTAAAAGCCAATAACATGATTACAGATCACAGTGATAGGTACTGATAACTGCTGGACTAATTACCACCAGCTAATCCAATCCACATCTCTATTATCTTGACTTCAATACACAAGAAAGAAGAGAAGCAAGACCACAAAGAAATTAACAAGGAGGCCCTCAAAGATCCACTGTCAGTCAGCGCCTCACTGATCTGTTAACCTGTTAACCTCGAGCCAACAGAAGCTACAGTGTGCCCCTGGAATCTGATTGACCCTAATGCCCACTATAATAATCACCTTTCTTTCGTCTCTGTAGGAAACTAGTTTAACATGACTAGTTTAACAAAAATGACCATAAGATACCAAGTTTCAAGAGAAAAACAGTAGCCCTGCAGGTGGTCGATAGAGAGAGCAGGGAGGCACATTTGTATCTGTTTTCCTTCTTGAACGTAGTCCTACTAACTGAGATTCTCCCATCTCTTCTTCAAAGATGATGAATATGAGGTTATACAGCTGCATCTCAAGCATGTTTCAGCATTTCAACAAGGATTCCATCTGCACCTGAGGCCATCTTCATTTTTGGATGGTGTTTACAACCTCACTTTCAAGTGGGATAGGGCTGAGTCAAGGCTGGATAAGGTATTGGAGAATTAAGTTGAGGATCTTCATGTCAAAGACACAGCCTTGATTGAAAACTACTTTGCAAATGTTGAAATAACTGCACAGAGGCTGGTATCTCATCACAAAGTCACCCTTTATTTACACATGCATAGTACATGGACTCTAACCAACTCATTCAGAGCCAGTCCCTAGTCTGAAGAGAATCTCCTGTTTATATCTGTCAGCCAGGGCTCCCTGATTGGCCCAGGTTAACAACCCGGATTAAACTAGTCATATGTTTCCTCCTGAGACCAAAGAAAGGTGCAAATTATAGTGGACATTAAGGTCAGTCAGATACTGTGGGCAGACTGTACCACCTGTTGGCTGGAGGTTAACATGTTGGCAGTGTGGCACTGACTGTCTTGGTGGGTCTTTAAGGCCTTCCTTGTTAATTTTCTTGTGGCATTTCTTCTCTTGTTTCTTAGGTATTGCAGTCAGGCGAATACAGTTGGGTGGATTGGATGAGGGGGTGGTAATTGGTCCAGCAGTTATCAGTACCTATCTATTTATCACTGTGATCTGCAATCCTGTTGTTGGCTCTTACCTAATGAAGAAAGACATATGTTTCCTGCAATAACATTACAAGACATGGCTAACATGAAACTGAAAGAATTAAATGATGTTGATTACAGCTTTTGGTAGACACATATATATTTCACTTGCAGGCATTTCTGTGTCTGTGCGAACACTGAGCTTTCCAGTGATAAACAGTAGCACACGTCTATTGCAAGGGCCTTCCTCAACGACCAACTACAAGTGGCCAAGGAATATCTTCTAAAATCATAGCCCAGTGTTTTTCTATTGGGAGACACCCACAGTGCAGGAATTTCAAGAAAATTGTAATTATTGGTACTTTCACTGCATGGTCTTTATCAATCTCAAAAAGCTGTTTGACGTTGTGATTTATTAAGTCTTGTGAAGTACCAGGTTTAAATTCGATCGCCTCTGAAATTTGTCACCATCTTCCACATATTCCACGATGAATGCAGGCAGTGATCCTCACCAATCGAACCACCACAAGGCCTATCTCCGTGAAGATTGGAACCATTAAGCTTGTGGTGTTGCTGTAAGCCTCTTCTTCATTTCCCTCATTGCAACTGAACCTCACTTCTAGCAAATTACTGACAGATCATCTCCAAACCTAAGTAAGAGAAGGGAAAGTATACAACTTATGCCACCTCCAATTGTAAATCAAACCTATTCCACGCTCAGTCATAGAGCTTCAGCACGCAGTTAATAAATCAAAACGAATTACTCGGAAATCAGTCACTGCAGGGGACTTACAGAGAATCATTGGAAATGCTTTAGAGATGCCCTCAAATATCCCTGCTGACTCATAGGAGTTCCTGACTTGTATCCAACCAAAATGGAGAAGGCTCATCCAGGAAAGCACTGAACTGACTGAGAGACTTAATTAGAACGTGCAGAGGCAATTAGAGGCATTGGTTGTATGGGCATGCTAACTCACTACTCTGTATGAGGAGCTGCTCATAATGAAAGTTGCTGCTGCCATCCTGTTTAAGTGTAGGTAACTACAAGGCCTGCTGGGAAGGAAGAGTACTTCCTGATCTAAGTAGAAGAGTCCCTTATCATTAATGACTGATGGTTTATTGCATGTCCGCAATCAGTTAGATATGATTGACATCTTACAGAGACTTTGAGAAGGACTTGATCTCACTCATTCAAGTTTCTAAGCTTTTTTCCCCACAAGTCCATATGACATCATCATAATGGGTGGTGCTTAGTGGCACTCCTCAGTGTTAATACTTTCAGAACCTTATAGACCCATATGTAACAGAAGGGAGTGCACAAACTATCAAACAACCCATCCACGCAATCTTTCAAGTACCACCTGACTCCAGATGGCAGAGACTGCATATCACACATTGGGCATATCATTCATGTCAGAATTCAATGAACTAGGTGGCAGTAAATTCAATTTTGAGGGAATTCTTAGTAAGGAAGACAAAATAAAAGACATTGATTGTGATAACATTTGTATTTCATGTAGTTCATGCTGTCCATGATATATTTGAAGTTGATTTACTTCCCAAATTGCTTGGTTGACTCCACCAGTATTTGGAAATCTATTACATCAGGAATAATGAACAGGAAATTGAACTGGTGCAGCAACATAAATGTCATGGCTGCAAATTCAGCGGCAGCTAACTCATCTCCAAATGCTTCAAAGCCTGTTCACCAACTCCAAGGCACATGTTAGGAGTGTGGTGGAATACTGTCTATTTGCCTGAATAAGTACAGCTTCAACAACACTCTAAGAAGCTTAACACCATTTGAGATTTAACGGCCCGTTTGATCATCTCATCCATGACTTTCTTCACCACCAGTGCAGAATTTCTTCAGTGGTACCATCTTCAAAATATACTGAAGCAACTTGCCAAGGCTGCTTTAGGAAGCTTCCAAACCCAAGATCGCTGCCATCCAGCATGGCAAGGGCAGCAGGTACCTATGAACACCATCACCTGTAAGATCTCCTCAAAGTCACATGCCAGTCTGACTTGGAAATATATGATGTTTCTTGATTGTTGCTAGGTCAACAGTTTGAAACTCATTCACTGTATTGATTGCAGAGCTTTAAGGAGGAGAGTCATCTTCACATTCTTAAAGACCATGAAAGATGGAAAACAAATACTGGCCTTGCCACTGATGCCCACAAGCCATGAAATAATAAGAGAAGTTTAGTGCTATACCCGATGTGTAGATATAACTATAATAGTAACTTTCTTTAAACAAAATAGTATGTTGTGTATATTATTGGTCTCAATCTCAATCTGAAGAAGACTCAAATCCTTTACCAACCCATCACAGGCCAGGTTCTGGTCCATCCCTTCTTTAAGGTCAACTGAGAAATCCTTCCAACTGTGGAATATTTCCCCTACCTGGGAAGCTACCTCTCATCTAAGGCTGAGATCAATGTGAAGATTCAACATTGCATCCAATCTGCGAATGTCACCTTCAGATGCCTAAGGATGAGAGTCTTCATCGACCGTGAGATCTGTGCTGGTACCAAGATACGTGCGTATAAGGCAGTCATCTTTTCATTTCTTCAATACAGTTTCAAAACTTAGACTATGTATAGATGCTACCTCAAGGCTCTTAAAGTACCGTCACTGTTTGAGATAGTTTCTCTGCATCACCTGGGAGGACAGACACACTAACATCAGCGTCTTTGAAGCAGCCAACTGCACCAGCATCAAAAGCTATGATCATCCAAACCAACTGCGATGGGTTGGCCACGTGCTGAGGATGCCTGAGTTCCAACTGCCAAGGCAAATCATCTTTGCATAGCTCAAGGAAAGCACTTGAATAGGAGGAGGGCAAGGGAAGTATTTCAAAGATTCCCTGAAGACTTCCCTCAAGAAACATCATATAAATGATAACATGTGGGAGACCCTTTTGAAGGGACACCATTCTTTAAGAACACACAGCAACAAGAGGAAGTTTGGAAAAGGAACTGAAGGAAGAAATGTTAAGAACCAATTCCACCTCCCAGAAACACCTGCCAAATGTGTGGTCAGAGATACGGCTCATTGGCCAAACAAGGGTCCATAGAATCCATGACCAGTGATACAGAATTTCCTGGGTGGACAATCAAACTTGTTAGCAAGTGATTGCCAATGATGTGGTGTATGTAAGTTGTGAGGCCTCCATGCAACATATTGTTATATGAGCTGGATAATTGCCTGCCCTGCTACTTGATGCAAAACACCAGGACATAAACATTATTATGTAACCCACTGTGAGCTCAGCTGGGAATATGTTCTATCATGTACATCCAAATGTTCACAGCTAATACAAAATGGAATAGGTGGAAGGAATCATTTTGTGGAATATTAGTCAGACTAAACATTGAGTGGTGGGGAAAGATAAATACCTAAAGAATTACTGGTGATTATAAAATTGTACAATTTACAGCATAAGAGGCTAAATTATGGAAGTGACAAGGTAGTTTTTTAGTATAATTAAGACAGCGATAATGCCAGTGATTAGAGACTGATGGGAATTTTCCAGTCATCTTGCAGGATTTCTGTAGCATCCAGAGCCCGACAGATAGTTGGATACAACTTCCGAGTAGCCACCTGAGGGAAGGTGATTGGGGAATCAGCAGTACTGGATAAGTTTAAGGTTTCCCCACCCTCCAGCTGTTACCTGTATCATGACAGTTGTGGCTACAAGCAATTCTCTCGAAGGCATTCCACTCCATAACAGTGGTCTAGCCAGTTTATGAAAGATTTTTGTTAAGTTCTGAGAGGGTTTATTTTTAACTGAACAGCAAACTGTAGCTGCTTCTTTTATTGACCTTCTAAAATTAAACTTACCACATTTCTTCCTTAATTGGGTGGTCTGTCACCCTCTGACTGTTCATTAGTTAGTTCTTTGTAAATCATGTTCAGTGATTATTTCCAACATGGTTGTCTTGGGAGATGGATTTGACTCTGATGTCAATCTTCAGACCCCAAGCCAAAATTCCCATCATGGATGGTCATTCTGTCTTTTATGCCTAAGAAATTATTATACACAGATGGTGTATGCCATTTGACTTCTCAAGCCTGCTCTGCCATTCAACAAGGTCATGTCTAATCTAATTTAATCTACAAATCCACATCCTACCCTGATGATTTTTTCACCTCCTTGCTTGCCAAGAATCTATCTGTCACTGCCTTAAAAATATTTAAAGACTTTGTTTCCATTGCCTTTTCAAGAATAGAGTTCCAAAGACTCATGACCCTCTGAGAAAAAGTACAACTCATTTCAGTTATTTTTAAGCAGCAACCCTTAGTTCTAGATTTTCCAAAAGAGGAAACATTGTCTCCACATTCACACTATCAAGACCCCTTAGGATCTTGTATGTTTCAAACAGGTTCTTAGTCTTTAAAACTCTAGTGGATATACACCTTGGCTGTCCAACCTTTCCTCATAAAATAATCTGCCCATTAATCTGGTCAGAACAGCTTCCAATGTGTTTAAACACTTTCTTAAATAGATGACTGATACTGTACACAGTACAGTATTCTAGATGTCAACTTGCCAGTGCCGTGTATATCTGAAGTATAATGTTCCTACTTTTGCATTCAATTCTTTTCAATAAATGGCAACATTCTACTGGCTTTCCTAATCACTTGCTGATCTATGTTTTAGCCTTTTGCAATTCTTGCACAAGAACACCTAGATCCCTCTATATCTCAGATTTCTGCAATTTCTCACCGTGTGGATAAATATTCTTCTTTTCTGTTCTTCTTGCCAAAGTGGACAATCTCATTTTCCACTGTTATACTCTGGTTTCCAGATATTACTCCACTCTATTAACCAATACTGTCTTTCTGAAACCTCCTTAACTCCTCCTTGTGACCATCTTTATGCCGTAGCAAATTTGGTTACCATATATTCTGTCCTTTCAACCAAGTAATTTATATAAATTTATATAAATTGTAAAATGTTAAGTTTTCAGCACCAATATCTGTGGCACACTATCCATTACATCCTGCAAACCAGAAAAGACTAGCTAATCATGAGTTTTCATTTTCTGCATAACTTTTCCTGTGGCATCTTCTGAAAATCTAAGTACAATGCATTCACAAGTTCCGCCTTACACGCAGTGCATGCTATTTCTTCAAACAACTCCAAAACATCAGTTAAACATGATATCACTTTCACAGAACCGTGTTGACGCTGCCTGATTAATTTGAATGTATCTAAGTTCCCTTTGATAACATGTTTAATAATAGCTTTTAATATTTTCCCTATGACAGAATATTAAGCTAATCAACCTATAGTTTCATGCTTTCTGTCTCCCATTTTGAATAAAGGACTTCCATTTGTTATTTTCTAATAGAATGAAACTTTCTCTGAGTCCAAGACTTTTGGAAATTTGAAACCAATGTGTCAAAAGCTCACCAGCCACTTGCTGTAAGCACTAGAATGAAATGCAGTAGAAACTAAAGCACTTGACAGCTCAGATTGAAAAAATAATTTTAGTGCTACTTCTCAGGTATTTTTAATTTCCCTCAGTTCCTCTCTCCCTTTACATTTTCTGTGTTATAGTGGCTTGGGATGCTAATTGTATCCTCTATGTTGAATAATGATGTCAAGTAACTTTTGCATCCATCTGCCATCTTTGTTTTCCATAATCAATTCTCCAGACTCATTTTCTCGATGAAGCACTCACTTTGTTAATGCTTTTCAAAATATCTATAGAAACTCTTAATATCTGTTTTGTTTTATGTTTCTGACAAACTTTCTCTGATATTCTAATTCATCTCTTTATAATTTTTTCAGTAATTCTTTGTTTTCTTTAAATGTTCTGTTCAATCTTGTGACCTGCCACTACTTTGGCACAATTATATGCTTTTTAATTTAGTTTGATGTTATCTTTGACCTTCAAGCTAACCAGAGATGATTAGAATTCTTCAAACACATTGAAACAAGGTGGAGGCAATGGCCTAGTGCTATTATCGCCGGACTGTTAATCCAGAGAACCAGATAACATCCAGGGGACCTGGATTCGAATCCTGCCATGGCAGATGGTGGAATTTGAATTCAATAAAATATCTGGAATTAAAAATCTAATGATGACTGTGACCATGATCCCATTATCAATTGTCAGGAAAAACCCATCTGGTTCAGTAATGTCCTTTAGGGAAGGAAACTGTCATCCTTACCTGGTCTGGCCTACATGTGACTCTGGATCCACAGCAATGTGGTTGACTCTGAACTGCCCTCTGGGAGGTTAGGGATTGTGCAATAAATGCTGCTTTGACAATGATGCCCTCATCCCCTGAATGAATAATGGAAAACAAAATTCTGAAATATCTGCAATTGCATCTTTATTGATCTGTTCTTTAACCTTATTTGCCAATTCACTTTAGCTTTCATGCCCTCATAATTACCTTTATTTAAGTTCAGAAAAAAGTCTCAGACCTACTTCTTTCTCCCTCAATCTGAGTGTAAAATTAATCATATCATGGTCATGAGACCTAGGGACACAGTCTGTATGAGATAATTAATTAATCCTATTGCATTCCACAATATCATGTCTAGTATAGCCTGCACTTGGGATGATTGGAACATGCTGTTCTAAGAGAATATCCTGAAAACATTCTATGAACTCCACATCAAGGCTACTTTTGTCAATATGACACTTCCAGTCTGCATGTAGAGTGGAATCTTAAGCATTGCTGAAAGTTAACAAGTAATCAAAGATTTTTATCCTACACTCATCAAGACTAGGTCACAAGATTCAGATTTAAAAACAGGATACCAGACAATACTACATGAGAACAGGGTGCTAACTGGTTGAGCCATCATTGGCATAAAGGTATGTCAAAAAATTTAACTGTCAATCTTAGTTTGTTCTCAGAGAAGGCAAGTAGTGTCTAATTCTTCAGTGGGTTGCTATGGAATACAGCAGAGATTAGCAATCTCTAACACATTTTTAAATGTACGTATTTACATGAAACAGGGTCCTATATATGAACAGTCATCTTCTGTCGCAACTATTGCATTGAAATGCATCCACTTGCGTGTCCAACTGATTATCTTAAATCAATATAATTTCTTAGCAAGTCAGAATTAGTTTATAAATGATGCCCAGTAGTAATGGGTAGGCATACACTTCTTCAAATCTGAGGCTTGAAAGCTCAGGCTGGTTGAGTACAATCAACAAACTGCTCACTGTAAATGGTCAACAAGACATATTGTTTGTTCCAACGACTGGCAGATTGTAACATGGGGTCTACATATTTGGTATCACGCCAGCTTTAAAACTCATAGAAATGACATGACTTATTAGTGTAGTTGGCAAAACATCTTTTGTTTTGACAGTAGCATCCTGTAAATGAAGAAAACCACTGTGGGTTTACTGAAGTGTAACAATATGAGACACCTAGTTTCATCTGTTGTTCAGATTTTTCAGATCCCTTCCATGGTTATCTGTGGTAGACAATGCACTATTCTGTGCTAAAAATAACAGACTAAGGGCCTTTCAATGTGCCTTTTTTTGTGATATACATTGAGTGATGATTTAATCAGAGTATCCATTAACATGCATGATGGATTTATACTTCTATCTCAACATAAGAAAGAGAATTTGGAGTTAAACCATGAACTCTATTTCTCTCTTGACATGTACTGCCAGACCAGTTGAGTTTCTCCAGTATTTTCTGTTATTTTTACACAGTAAACAATGGCAAAAGCCCTATTCACAAGATTGTCAATAAGATTCATCTTGTATGGCATGGAAATAGGAATACACCACTTTATTGACAAGTGGATATAGGCTTTTATATAGTAATAGAAGTTTGGCAGATTTCTTAACTAATACATTGAAGTCAGTGAGCTTGTTTGATTGTTCCATTTCAATCATAAATATGTCCATTAGGGTCTATTAAACTTTGTAAATAATTTTTGATTCAGCTGCAGATTCAAATATTGGCAAACATGTCATTTACATATCTGCAGTATGCACGAGATAGAAATTTAGTTTTAATTCCATTGAAGATATACTTCTCATGGTAATGTTTGAAGACTGTAGCAAGAATTGGCCCAGAATGCATGCTATCACAATGTTACCTATTTGGCACAAATCATATAATTGAAACTAAGCCCACCTGCAGGAGCTGTTAAGTTCATGAGTTCAATAGACACTAATTTAGAAACAAGTGACACATATTGATTGACATTTCCACAGTGTAACAATAAAATGACAATGTCGTCCTTGAGAACTATGTTGTAAATTAGAAATGAAGATCTTCTGTGATTATTGCCATGCCTTTCATGAAACGTCCCACTATTCATTAGTCATTCTGTCATGGCTGATTGTTTGCCTGGTTTCTTTGGAGACAAATCTAGTGAGAGTGAGTTATTTATTGTCACATATATCTAGAAAGATACAGTGAAAAGTGGTTTATTGCAACAATCCAGAACCATTTTGAGTTACAAGAAGAATAAAAATAAATGACACAGGTAGAGTTCAACTCCTGTACAAGGGGTCTTCAAATACAGCTCCAGCACTTGTGCAAGGTCTCTGCAAGTTGTCCCAGGCTTCAAGGAGTCCCTGCTGAGGATACAGCAATGATGATCCCGTCAGGGGTCCATGCTTCAAGCCTACTGCGCACAGAGTCCTCACTCCAGGCACCTTCAGTGTCACAGCCAACAACCCACCGAGCCTCTGAGTATGCAGTCCAACAGCCAAACGTCCTCACTCTGGGCACCATCACTACTGCACTGCTGCAGCCCATGACCCACCATGTCCATGCTCCAGGCATACTGCAGCCAGGAATCCCCACTCCAGGCACCATCAATGTCGCAGCCAATGACCTGCCAAGTCACTGTGCCCATACTCCGGGCCTACTGCAGCCAGGGGTCCCTGCATTGTGCACTGCCACCTGTAGCCGACACCCTGCTGATACTGCTCTGGCTTCCCTATGATCTCAGAAGATGAAGAAAAGGAAAAAGGAAAGAGAAGGATGTGGTCGGCTAAGTGTGTTACCTAAAGTGCCAGTGCTTCCATCTTAACATTGCCTGGGATATTAAACAATTGGATTTTAGCTGTTAGCATGATTTGTTTTCATTGTGCAGAGAGGAGAAATTTGAAAAGAAAACTTATCATGTGAGATATTTTTCTATGTGTACATAGAATTTTTGTAATGCCCTTTATAACTCAAAATAGGTTTGCAAAAATGTGTATTGCAATTTTTTTCAATTTTATCTGTATTCATGCATGTGTACATTATGTATATAAATAATTGTTGTTTCATTGCTTTTTTTCATATTTCCTATTGGCTACCAGTTTCAAACACTCTTTTCCTTGATGACTGGTTGACAATCTAATAGTTTGTTCTTACCCTCAGTGCCATCACTTCTTCAAAGAAACAACAGCACATAGCTATCTGTTATTGATACAATCAACCTATTTTGGCATGCAATCTTGTGGCTTCAAACCCAATCCCATGGGAAATGTGGTGCTGTCTTACAACTGGTGCTTGTTAGAAATCTTTTATCCTGCAATCTTGCCTGTGTAATTTGTCAAAATCAGATCATGTATCCAGCTTAATTAGACAAAGGTAAGGTCTCGTGTAAAACAGCTGCAAAGATTCTATGGCAATGCCTTTGTTTCAGAATTTGTAATTGTAAAACATGTTTCAATTATATATGTGGCATTTAATTATTATTTATGTGGTAGTTTGACACAACTAAATTTGAAGGGAAGCAGTTTCTTGTTATAATAATGAAAAAAAATGGTTTCGATGATAACAAGTATTGAATAATTATTAACATTCTTTCCCAAATCTGATGGGATGGCACCCATTGAAAAGTATTCCACATATTGTTGTGTTGGATGCCAGACGTTGGAGAAATATTTAAAAAAAACTAAGGCATTATGTGATTTTTTAAAACTGTGACACTTAAAAAAAAATCCTTTTTCTTGCATGACCAACATTTTGTGTTTGGTTTGATTTGTTCTGCTCAGAATAATCACAGACAGCAAGTGACTTGAGGGAAATTGCTGTGATTTCATTTACATTTTATCACTATTTTAATTTGTGTTTAGCTAAATGCTTACCAGGTAGATTTTAATTTAACAGGATAAAACAGACCCAAAACAAAATAATGCTGGCAGAGAATGTAAGGTGAGCAAGAAGCTAAATGATGGATAATATGATACAAAAATGTTAGTTTTTTCATTCATTCATGGGGAGCTGGCATTGCTGGCCAGGCCAGCATTTATTGCCCATCCAGTCCAGACCAGGTAAGCTTGGCAGTTTCCTTCCCTAAAGGACATGAGTGAACCAGATGGGCTTTTCCTGATGATTGACAATGGATTCATTGTCATCATTCAACTCTTAATTCCAGATTTTCATTGAATTCAAATTGCACCATCTGTTATGCCAGGATTTGAATCCAGGTCCCTAATAAATTATCTGGCTCTCTGGATTTACAGTCCAGTGAAAATGCCACTGGGCCATCGCTTCTCCCCATTGATTACAATTACTGGTTTATCAGCCTATCTTGTAAAATTATTGCACAGCCTATCTGACATGAGGAAACAGTTCTCATGCACCCAACTTAATGCACTGCCTGAAACGGCAGTAAAGGTAAAATTGCCATAGTCCTAGCAGACCATAGCGCTGATATCTCATGACAGATAGGTGGTTTCAATCATGGTTTGGAGCCCTGCAACTTTATCTTCCCCAAATGTCCAAATAATTTCCTTTTGAAATCATTGATCATCTCATTGGCAGTGAGTTCCAGGTCATCATCATGCACTTTGTAAAGAGGTTATTTCCGTTGTTCAAAACCTTAAGACTGTGTCCTATAGTACAAGAACTAATAACTAATAGGAACAGCAAGCTGTTTACTTGGCCAGACTGAACTCCAAGACCAAAGTATCTAATGCCCTTGTACATGATTAGTTTTTTGCTAATGATGATGTGTGGACATTCTACTCTGAATTTCAGTTACCACAGCTTACATATCAGTCCTTCCAAGGCCTTTAAAGGAAGCAATCAGGATCAGGAAGACCAAATATCTGTGTATGAGGCTTGTGTTCTCAGTAACTTCCTTTATAGTCATGAGACATGGATCATTTATATAAGCCAAGAAAAGCAACATAACAGTTTCCACCTTCATAGCCTCCGATGACTATTGGGCATATTGTGGCAAGATAGTCTGCTGAATATGGAAGTGCACCAAAGTGCAGGAAGAACCAGCAAGCTTTGCTTCTTGAGTCAGTGGCAATTCCATTGCTTGGTTCACATGAGCTGAATAGATGATGGCTACATACCAAAAGTATTCTTATTACGAGCTTTCTATTGGCACAACCCCCAACAGGTTGCCTATGACATAAGGATGTCTGTGAGTGAGACTTAATGTTGACTGTGTTTGGAGTTGATGCCAGGGTAATTCAAGTTTACAAAATTATGAGAGGCATGGATAGAATGGATACTCTGAGTCTTTTTCCCAGGGTAGAAATGTCAATTACTAGGAATCAAAGTAAAAGGGAGTAAGTTTAAAGAAGAGGTAAGGAACAATTTTGTTTTACACAGAGTGTGGTAAGTGCCTGGAATGTGCAGCCAGAGGAGGTGGTGGAGGCAAATACAATAGCGACATATAAAAGGCATCTTGACAGACGTACGAATAGGTAGGGAATAAATGGATACATGTAGAGACAATAGGCTTTTAGTTTCATGTGCCAGCAGAGTCTTGGTGGACCGAAGGGCCTGTTTCTGTGCTACACTGTTCTTTGTTTGCTCTAATCCTTGCTGTTGACCACAGTGTCTGGAGTCAAATAATGAGGAAGGACATGGAAGATAGAAGAAATGACTGGGTGGGGTAAAATGAATCATCCAAAAGGAAAATGTATTAATTGACTTTGGACCAGCAGCCAATAATGAATTGTTTCTACAGCTACAACAGACAATGTTCAACCCAGAAGTGACATATGCTCTGGATGTGGTCCATCATCTCCCGAGATAGACAGCTGCTGTCAGACACAATTAAATTTAAAGAAAATTTTGACAACCTGGTGTTAACTGAAAGAATTACACCACCAGATTTCTCATTAGAACATAGAACTGTAGAGCACAGCAATGGGCCCTTTGACCCACAATGCTGTGCTAAACATAATGGCAATTTAAATTAATCCCTTCTGCCTGCCCTTGGTCCGTATTCCTCCATTCCTTGCATATTTGTATACTTATCTAAAGGTCTCTTAAACGCCCCTATCGTATCTGCCTCCACCACAACCTCTGGCAGCACGTTTCAGACTCATACCACTCTGTATAAAAAAAAATTGCCCGTCCCATCTCCTTTTGAACTTGCCCCCTCTCACCTTAAATGCATGCCCCCTAGTATTAGACATTTCAACTCTGGGAAAAAGATTCTGACCATCAACCCTATTTATGCATCTCATAATTTGATAGACTTCTATCAAGTCTCCCTTCATCCTCTGCCACTCCAGAGAAAACAACCTGAGTTTTGCTAGCCTCTCCTTATAGCTCATATCGTCTAATCCAGGCAGCATTCTGGTAAACCTCTTCTGCACCCTTTCCAAAACCTTCACATCCTTCCTGTAATGTGGCGACCAGAATTGATTATAATACTCTATGTGTGGTCTTATAAAGCTGCAACATGACATCCCGACTCTTGTACCCAATTCCCCAACCAATAAAGGCAAGCATGCCATGCATCTTCTTTGCCACCCTTTCTACTTTTTTGGCCACTTTCAAGGAGCGTGGACTTGAACACCAAGATCCTTCTGTATGTCAATGTTGTTCACTGTCCTGTCATTAACTGTAAACTTTTCCTTAACATTTAATCTCCCAAAGTGCAGCACCTCACACTTAGCCAGATTAAACTCCATCTGCCATTTCTCCACGCATATCTTCAACTGATCTGTATCCTGTTCTACATGATCCACAACTGCACCGATCTTCGTATCATCTACAAACTTACTAACCCACCCATCTGCATTTTCATCCAAGTCATTTATATATATCACAAACAGCAGAGGTTCCAGAATGGATCCGTGCAGAACACCAATGATCATGGACCTCCAGCTTGAGAAACAACCTTCCACCACTACCCACTGCCTTCCATGAGCAAGGCAATTCTGAATCCGCACAACTAAGTCACCATAGATCCCATGCATCTTAATCTTCTGGATGTGCCTACCATGAGAGACCTTGTCGAGTGCCTTACTAAAATCCATGCAGACAACATCCACTGCACTACTCTCATCAAGCACCTTTGTCATGTCCTCGAAAAATTCGATCAAAAACATGACCTGCCCTCCACAACGCCATGCTGACTGTCTCTAATTAGGCCATACTTTTCTAAATGTCTATAAATCCTATCCCTAAGAATTTCCTCCTGTAGCTTCCCAACCACCAATGTGAGACTCACCATTCTGTAGTTTCCTCGATTATCCGTTCTTTCCTTCTTGAATAGAGGTATAGCATTAGCTACTCACCAGTCCTCCGGGACCTCTCCAGTGGCTAACCAGGATACAAAGATCCTGGTCAAGACCCCAGCAATCTCCTCTCTTGCCTATCTCAATATCCTAGGTTATATACCATTTGTCCCGTGGACTTATCCACCTTAATGCACTTCAAGAGACCCAGCAATATTTCCTTCTTGATCTGAAAATGCTGTAGCATATTAGCATGCTCCACACAAATCTCACTATCTTCCATATCCTTCTCCTGGGTAAATACTGACGCAAAGTAATCATTTAGGATCTCGCCTACATCCTCTGCCTCCAAGCATAATTACCCTCCGTTATCCTTGAGTTGCCCTACCTTCTCTGTAGTTATCCTCTTGTTTTTAATGCATTTATAGAGTACCTTGGGATTCTCTTTAACCCTACTTGCCTAGATTATTTCATGGCCCCTTGTTGCTCTCCTAATTCTCTGCTTGAGTTCCTTCCTGATTTTATTTTTAAACAAATTTTTGTTTTTAAACAGTCTATGAAAGAAATTAAATAATACTACATTAATTCCACTCAGGATTCCCATTATACATTAATACACTT
Source organism: Rhincodon typus (assembly GCF_021869965.1). NCBI lineage: Eukaryota > Metazoa > Chordata > Chondrichthyes > Orectolobiformes > Rhincodontidae > Rhincodon > Rhincodon typus. The sequence goes on along the minus strand of NC_063337.1, from coordinate 58,906,882 downwards.
TAATTTTTCCTGAGTATTCTACGTATTCTCTGAGGGAAGAGATTTCAGGAGGACCGTTCCATTAGCAATTGGCTGAGTGATCCTGCAATGTTTTTTCAAAATGCTGCAACTGTAGACTTGTCACCTTCAAATTTTTGTTTCACTGTATTCATGCTCAGTGATTCAAAAAACTGGAATCCTCCTGTGGTTCCTACTGTCATCCATGCTCCTTGCTTTGATGAACACAGATCTCAATAGATTTTTCTGTCATTTTCTGTCTTCTCCATGCAAACTGCTTATTTTCACTTTGAGTTTCTTTCTCCAGGGCCAAGCTGAAAATCTTTCAGCCTCTCTTTATCTCTCACAAACCGTCCAAACTGAGCATGAGCTTCCACCAGCATTTTACATGATAAACAATAAGTAGTATTTTCTCTGACAATCTGACTTACATCTATCTCTTTTGTTACATCAACTCTGACTGAGTTGCAACTCCCTCTGTTTCCTCCAAAACTAAACTGACTCTGCTTGCTTCTGTGAACAAACAAACAGATAGTAGAAAACAAAGAAACCTCCAAGACCCCAACAACCCATCTGCATGGCAGCATGACGTACCTGGGATGATCCCAATACAAATTTATACTGATTTTTTTTCTTTGTTAATTGCAAAACAACACCTTTGACTCTGTCACTGATATGGCTGATTTTTTTTTTAGAAATCATTAATGAGATCTGGGCATCGCTGGCTGGGCCAGCATTTATTGACAGTCACAACTTGCCACTGACAGTGGTGAGCTATCTTCTTGAAAGGCTGCAGTCCTTGAAGTATAGATACATGCATATGTTGTTAGCACGAGTTCCAGGATTTTGACCCCTGCAACAATGAAGGAATGGTGATATACTTCCAAGTCAGAATGGTGTGTGGCTTGGAGTGGAGCTTTAAGTGGTAGTGGAGACAGTAAAGACTGCAGATGCTGGAAGCTACATTCAATAAATGTGGAGCTGGAAAAGCACAGCAGGCCAGACAGCATCTGAGGAGCAGGGAAGTCAATATTTCAGGCCGAAACCCTTCATTAGTTGTTAATGAATTCATGAGTTTGGAAGGTTCTGCTGGAAGCACCTTGGTGAATTACTGCAGTGCATCTTGTAGATAGTTTATATTGTTGCATGGTGAAACAAGTGAATATGGAGATAGTGTATAGGGTGCCAATCAAGGAGGTTGCTTTGTCTTGGATGATGTTGAACTTTTAGAATGTTGTCAAAACTGCACCTATCTTGCCTAGTGGAGAGTATTCCATCACACTGATAATTTGTATCTTTTCAATGGTGGACAGCCAGGAAAATAGTTACTTAACACAGAAATCCCAGCCTCTGACCTAATCTTGTGTAGCTGCTTCAGTTCTGTTTCTAGTCAACAGTAACTTCAAGATGTTGATAGTGGCGGGTACAGCAATGGTAATGCCATTGAATGACAACAGTTTGATTCTCTCTTGTTTGAGATAGTACTTGTGCAGCATCAATGTCACATGTTACTTAAGGACTCGAGCTTGGATGTTGTCCAGGACTTGCTGTACATGAATGCAAGCTGCTTTAGAATTTGAGTCACACACATCACTGAACATTGTGCAATCATAAGTGAATGTCCCACTTCTTAACTTATTTTGGAGGGAAAGTCATTGAAGTAGCTGAAGATAAACAGACCTAAGACACTACCCTGAGGAATTCTTGCAGAGACATCATTGGTCAGGGATGCTTGACCTTCATAAGCACTACCCTCATCTTTTGTATTAAATATGATTCGTACCAGAGGAGAGTTTTGCTCCTATTTTTCATTTTCATTTGATTTTCTTACATTTAATATCTTAATTTATAGTACAAAAAGTAGTGGATCTAAAATATATGGATTTTGTAATTAGATATTTGTAATAATATTTAAAGATCTTTCTTTGTTTGGCCATTATTTTCTTTGAGTAGGAGCCCAGTTGAATGATTTAAATCCCTAATAAAGACAATTGTAGTCATCTCATCACTGAGAAACTAGAAAAGGACTATCCACTGTTTATGTTTTCATACCTTTAATTCTGACTTTATTTAATAATCATGGGCAATCCTTTGAATTACAATTCCTTTCAGTCTTTAGACCAAATCTCAAACACATTGACAGGTCACAGGTCAGTTAAAGGAATACAGGATTCGAAATGTTAACTCTGTTTTCTCGCCACGGATGCTGTCAGAACTGCTGAGTTTCTCCAGCAATTTCTGCTTTTGTTTCAAATCTCCAACATCTGCAGCTCTTTGTTCTATGTTTTATTTCAAACACAGTTTTTTCCCATTTATTTTGCATTTAAATTTCAATCCCAAAACAAAGTCTTTTTCCTAAAACATATGAATCATGAAAGTAGATATTTTGTAATAGTTAACATCACTGTTAGCAATATCTCCGAATTCTTTATTATCATCAAATTTTGATTTTCATTCTGCATTCTGACATTCATTTCATTTATATTTGGGCAATCACTACTGTCTATCATTCTCTAGTCTGGAAACAAGTATTTATCAGAATTTGCTATATTCTGTCCTTAAGCATTTTTTCTGAGCTGATACAAACCTACTCTTTATGAACTTCAATTTACTAAGCATCCTTAAATTTGAGAAATTGTCAACATTTTAAAAAATTTATACACATAACGTAATTGCATTCTCTTTATGAACCACCTCTGCTGCTTTAATCATCAATTTCAGTTAGATTAACCAAGCTTAATTTGCCTGTTGCAAATTTGTTCTGGCTAAGCTTCATTGTCTCAAAATGTCTCCAAGTGCCTGTTAATTATTTCGTCTGATTATTGGATGTAAAATCTTGCTCATCACTGAAGTTTAACTGACTGAACTATAAGTACTTGAAAGTTCCTTTTCAGTCTTTCTTAAATAAAGGTGTCCCATTTGTCTCTCTAATTGTCTGGGGTTGTCCTCTCATAGAGCATTTGAAGATTGTAGCAAACTTATATGCCTCCAGAATTCAACTTCTATCACCAATCTAGGATAGAAAACATCCAGACCAGACACCTTGAGCCTTGGTTTTTGTTACCATACATTTCACCTTACTAGAATTAATGTAGCCTGTACCTGAAACATCTCATGCATATAAATGACCCATTGTTCCATTACAGTTTTGCCTGATAGTCTTTGATATTATTTTACTCTGGCTAAATCCCTTCTCATGCCATTGAATTAAATCTTTTCCAATTTAGAAGTTTTAGTTTAGATTGTCCCTTACTCTTCTCCATTTCTGATCAAAACTTTATGCTTTGATAATTACCTTCCCCAAGTATTCCTCCCTGGCCACTTGGCTGGTATCAAATCTAGCAATGCATTTTTCCAAATTGGTTCAAGAACCTGAACCTCAATGAAATTCTTCTCAACATATTTTAGAAATTCTTATTCCACTTGACCCTTTGCTTTAACATCTCATCAATTTGTATTTGATGATTAAAGTCTCCCAGCATCTGTAGTTCAGTAGTTCTCGTATATTTCTGTGATTTTCCCATTTCCACGTTTCTATCTCTGTCTATTTAAGTGGATACATATAGAATACTTCAATAGTGTGCATATCCCTTTTCTTTTCTGAACAATTTAACCATATTGATTCTGTCTTTGCTCGCTTCAGAACATCTTTAATTTCCATCACTATGATGTGTTCTCTTCTCAGTGCTGGCACTGAAGCTACCTTTTTCCTTGCCTGTCTTTTTTGAACATCAAGCCCTCTCCAAGTTGCATTAAGTTGCATTTCCATTATTGCCACTACATCACATTTATTAATTATATGTGTTTGTAGCTCACTAACCTTATTCACCACTCTTTGTGTGTTCGTATACATGTATTATAAACCTATTATTTTCTTCCTCTGTATCAGTTGTACTTCTCAATTTAGTGTTGTCCACTAATTTTGAGATTGTACTTGCAATGTGACTATCTTATTCATGTAGACTGTGAACAATGCTGATAGTAATACTGATCTTTATGAAATATTTCCTGCCATTGAGTGGCCTACCCTTTACTTGTACTTTCTGATTTCTTTTTTATAACTAGCTTTCTGTTCATTTTGCATGTTTGATGACTACTCATATTCTCATCTTGGTCATGAGTTTAAGATGAAGTATGTGTCAAAAGCCTTTTGAAAACCCAAACATATTATGTTTTTTGCATTAACCTTGTCTACACTTCCTGTTTTAAAAAAAAATCAATAAAGTTTCAATAATTAACTTCCCTTTTGAAATCCATTCTGGTATTGCCTTTTCTATTTACAGTTTCTGGATTCTGCATTCCATTATCTTTCCTATGATCAATGTTAAGCTAATTGGTTTAAAGTTTGGTGGACTCTTTTTGTAAATAAAGGAATCACATTAGTTTTCTACCAATTCTATGTCACCATGCCCTTTTCTAATGAATTTTAATTATATAATCATCCCTCTCCTTTCTTTCTGAAATGCTTTTAATTTGCATCAATGCAACCCAGCTGAAACAGAAGTTTTATGCTCTCTAAGTTTGATCAGTTTGTCAACTATCAGTTTTTTCCTATTTTTTTTTAAACCTCTTTTAACGTTGTGTCCTATATATTAATCTACCTGGTAAATACTGAAGAAAAGTAATTATTTAATGCTTTTTTCTGCTTCAGTCATTGCTCATAAGTTTATCATTTGCATACCTCATCATCTTGTTACCCTGATCATCTTGTGTCATACATATACATGTGTAGAATACTTTACTATTCCTCATTATCCCTGACAAGTTAACTTTGTAGTTTATCTTTGTTTCACTATTCTTGTTATTAAGTGGGAAAACTTTCTTTTGGACTCTCCCACTGGTGTTTCTTTTTTAGTTTGTCAGTAAATTTTCTTAGTTTATTTTTTATTTTTTATTTTCAATGCAAGTCCCCTGAATATTGTTTTTTAATTCTTCAGTCTTTGATTGATTTACTTACATCTGGCTCATTCTTCATTTTATACTTCATTCAGCATTATTTAGTTGATGTCTCTCTATCTGTTTTTCTCTTAAGCCCTAGTTCTTTTTCATTACTAGATCCAACAATGGTTCCTTTCTTGTTGGGCACTTAATGTACTGACTTAGAAGAATTCCTGTACACATTTTATGAACTCTAATTCTTGCACTTACTGTTTCTTCTTTCTGGTTTATTTGAGAGATTAAAATCTCCACGAGATCTGCATTGCTGATAAGACCAACATTTGCTGCCCATTCTTAATTGTCCTTGAGAAGGTAGTGTCACTGGAAGTGCTACTGAACCTGTCATGTCTTAGTTCTGCACTGGTTACGAAACTTAAATCCTAAATTTTCCTACCAAGTAAAGTTTTCAGAGATAGGGGCTCCTGCAATGAGAGATTTTTTATTAAAAGCCTGAAAAGTAAGTGGGGTTGGTAGAAAAGATTTGCAAAGAAAACAGACTTTGGCCTTTCACCTTTTCCTAAAGATTACTGCAGTGTACTTTTGAGTATTTATTTTTGCTTCTATTTTTGGGGATGTATTTTGGAATATCTTTTGGCTGCTGCAATTTTTGTTCCCTCTACTTGGTAACAATATATTTTTAGTCCTGAAAAATATATTCCAAAACTTTTCAATAAACCATTTAAAATGGACAATGAGGGAAGGAATGGACGAATTTAAACATGGCAGGATCAATAGTAAAGTAGGGCACCTGAAAAAGGGTTCTGCAAATATCAAATATAACAGAATATAGGGATTTCTTATGAAGTGGAAGTGTGTGATGTTAAGATCAAGGAGCAGTAGTAAAAGTAAAGGCAGTGAGAATTTGAGAGGAGGAATCATACCTAGTAGTATAAAGCAAAATGTTTACAGTTCCTGTAGTCCAATCATCTCAGCCCTGGACATCACTGCAGCTACTCCTCAGGGTAGTGCGTTTGGTTCAATCAGCTTCATCTGCTTCATCAATCACCTTTCCATCTTTTTAAGATCAGAAGTGAAAATGTTTATTGGTGATTGGACAATGTTCAGCCCCATTTTTATGCCTCAGAAAATGAAGCAGTTTGTATATACTTGCCAAGCAACATTCAGGCTTTGCCTGATATGTGTCAAGTAACATTCCTCCACATAAATGTCAGGCAATGCAAAGTGTTGACAGGAGAGAATCCAACTATCTCCTGTGATACTCAATGGCATTCCCATTGCTAAATTGCCCTCTACCAACTCGTGATGGTTACCATTGACCAGAAACTTATCGTGACCAGTCTAGGTGTCTGATAACTTTCTTACCATTTTCTTGGATGAGTGTTGTTCCAAGAACAACACTATGTCATCCAAGACATAGCAAATGACTTGACTGGCATCTCATCTATTATCTTAAGTATTATCTTCCTCCATCATCAATGCATTGCGGCTACAGTCTATGTCATCTGCAAGGTGCATTGCAACACCTCACCAATAATCCTTCAACAGCATCTTTCAAACCTCAAATCTTCATCATCTGGGCTAAAAAAAAGGGCAGCAAGCGTAGAAACAATATTGCTCGCAATCACCTCCAAGTTTCACACTTCAAAATACATTGCTATCGTTTCATTGTTTCTGGATCAAAATGTTGTAATCCTTCTCAAACAGTATAGTGAGTGTACAACAGCCACAAGGGCTTCAGCAGTTCAAGAAAGTGGCTCATTTGCACCTTCAAAAGGACAATTAGAGATGGTCAACAGCTTTGCCAGCACCCCTCCATATCCCATGAATGAATAAAATAAATCATGCTGATTCAGACATTAACTATCTTTCAAACATTGTTGATAGTTGTTGATATGGGTGAAGAAATGGCAGATGGAGTTTAATCTGGATAAGTGTGAGATGTTGCACGTTGGGAGAGTAAATGTTAAGGAAAAGTATACAGTTAATATACAGAGGGATTTTGGGGTTCAAGTCCATAGCTCGTAGACAAGTAGATAGGGTGGCAAAGAAGGCGTATGCCATGCATGCCTTTGTCGGTCAGGGAATTGGGTACAAGAGTCAGGAGGACATGTTGCAGCTTTATAAGACTTTGGTTAGGTCACACTTACAGTATTGCATTCAATTCTGTTCGCCACATTACAGAAAGGATATGGAGGCTTTGGAGAGGGTGCAGAAGAGGTTTACCAGGATGCTGCTTGGATTAGAAGGTATGAGCTATAAGGAGAGGCTAGAAAAACTTGGGTTGTTTTCTCTGGAGCGGAGGAGGCTGAGGGGAGACTTGATAGAATTCTATAAAATTATGAGATGCATAGATAGGGTTGATGGTCAGAATCTTTTTCCCAGAGTTGAAATGCCTAATACTAGGGGGCATGCATTTAAGCTGAGAGGGGAAAGTTCAAAGGAAATGTGAGGGGCAGGTTTTTTTTTAAACACAGAGAGTGGTAGGAGTCTGGAATGTACTGCCAGGAGGAGTAGTGGAGGCAGATCAGATGGAGTCATTTAAGATACTTTTAGATAAGCACATGAATATGCAAGGAATGGAGGGATACGGACCAAGGGCAGGCAGAAGGGATTAGTTTAATTTGGCGTTATGTTCGGCACAGCATTGTGGACTGAAGGACCCATTCCTGTGCTGTACAATTCTATATTCTAGTTAAAATGCATTTTTCCAGTAATTGAGCAATATAATGCTGAAAGGAGGCACAAATGTTTTCGGACAGAAAATTTACTACAGTACAATGTGCATCTGTTTCATCTTACTTCAAAGAGACGTCATCGTGAGTTACTGTAGGAAATCTATATTTTTTTATGCTTCACTTGGTTACTGACAGAAATGTGGAAATTTCCGTTTTTCAGTGTTGAACCCTCATTCAAATGCGGAATCTGAGAACGTCTATCTTACGGCTTTTAACTTCATTGCAATGTAAATATCAACAGGAGTTCTACTGATTGATGCTTCAATATCTAGGTAAGTAATTAGTTTGGATTGTGGAGGTCTGAAGGAGGAACATGTGAGCCTCATTGTCATAATCAAGGCTTATTGAAAAATCTGGCAGACAAATCACAGTCCTCAAGATCAGTATTGGGGACTGCATAGCAGTATTGGTGGAGGTGTGATCTGGATTTCAGAGCTAGCAATGAGGTCAGAGATCTCTGAAGGAAGGAATCAATGGCTTTAGTAAGAACTCATTATCTTTTAATTGCTGTTAGATTTGGGATTCTCAGAGGCAACCGGGACTGTCACCGGTAGTCTCAGGACAAGTTAAAGTTCCAGGAAAGCCCAAAAAAAATGTTAGGACCATGATTTAAGACCTGTTTCTGCATTGGATAAGTGAAACCTTGTATTAGTTTTTTTTTAAACAAAGAATGATCCTAGCAGCAAGATTGTATGCTGCTACTGAAGCCATTCTGGTCCACAAAAGGTGATTGTATCAGCCAGGCATTTAACGGTTCTTATTCCAATTTTGTACCAATGTAATCACTGTCAGCACTCTTGAACTCAAAGCAAGGTGGCCAAGCAATTGAGCACATTGGCACCTGTTTTTTACAAGTGATGATGTCTTTTGAATTCCAAATTACTTCTGTGGTGCATGCACATCCAGTGGGGTGAGCCACATTGAGCAACATGTTGGCTCAGTCATTAACCAATCCTGTTAATCAGTATATGATGCTGATTTGTGCAAGAAGTGTTACTTACAAATCAGCCACATGCTCAGCAGTAGACAGACTCCACCAAGCACTGTTATTTGAAGGGGTCATTAATTACTCATAGGTTGGTTGATTTTTTTTTTTTCCCCAGCTGTTGCTTCAATTCTGACAAGTGTTTGAGCTGATTAATAGTAATTTAAGTTGTAAAAAGAAATCTATGGCCACTGGTGTGGAAGCTAATGAAGGTTTTTTTTTGTTGAATTCAATAGCTCTACATTTTCCTACCCAAAGTAAAGTGTGACTTAAAAACTTAATAAAAGCTATTCAGAGCAGCACAAGCTGCCAGAAGATGGAGGAGAAGGAGATTGAGATAACACTCTGCAAAAAGCCATATTTATTCAGGACAATACTCTTCCCTGAATCATTGAAGAGCAGTTGGCACGTCTTCCAAAAGGGTATTCTCACTGAAATTTGTCACATGCTACAACCACGTCTTCAAAACCAAAGTAGAGTCAAGATTGTCTTGCCAGTGATTGTCAAGGTGACCTTTGCCAGGAACTTATGGACATATGATTTATTCCAGAATTGAGCTGGAAATGGTTGCAATATTTCTCAGTTTGCTGTCCAGTCTTGCATAAGAGACATTACTGAGGCTGTCTATTTAATGAGAGCTTACAATAACTCATTCTCACATGTTAGAGACAAACATGCAAAATAACAAGTAGCTTCCCAGAATCCACTCAAGCAACAATGCACCTTCTCTTTACGAGCTGTGGGCTAGCTTTAAACACTAAAGGTTAGCTCTAAGTGGCTCTAGGCACTCACAACATTGGATTCCTGCTGCTGTGTCCTGCTAATGAGCAGAATCGTAGCACTGGCAGGATGCAGAGATAATTCAAATGAACAAGCAGTGTGAAGTTGGCATGATGGCTATATCACAATCAACAGGCTGGAGTAAATAACACATCATGGTCCCTCAGCACGTTTTGAGGGGAACTATCTAGTTTGTATGTCCTTTGTCAAGCATATCCTTAGAACTCTCCAGATTCCTGATAAAAAACTAATATTAGTAAAAATTATTGAAGCCAATTTTTACAATCAAAATACTATACTAAAGCAATTTACTTGATAAAATAAATTGATATTATACCAAAGATGGTTGTATCCCATTGGTAGACTCTGTGTTAGAAGTCTGTTAACACATTCAGCAGGGTTGTAGTGTGATTGTATTAAAAATTACATAGAACTGAGACAAGATTTATTGCATATCTGCAGTATCTCCTGGAATATTAGATGGCTTTATTCTGAGAAAACATTGCTTATGCTTGCTGACTGGATGATGCTGTTTCGTGAACATTTTGGAATGAGTCATCATTATAATGCAGTGTTATCTAATCTCTGTTAATTACAGGTAATGCATTTCTAGTTCAAATTAGAATCTCTGACGTTAATTTAATTGACCTGCTTTGCAATGTTTGCAGTTCATTGTTAAATGGAGTTAGGAGACTATAGGTAAGAGCAATAAACATAACTTATATTTCAGACTGATCATCTCATGGTGCTGCTACATTAAGATCAATTCCTACCTGAAATGTGGTATTGACACTCTTGTCTTTCATGATTCCTACGTGCGATTTTCTGTTCAAATGGTTTTGGATGTATATACAAAGCTTCATTCACCAGCATGCAAATATCAGATAAAATTTAGTGTTAGCATAAAAAGCTGACAAGAAAGTTGGCTGTTTGCCATCACTTAAAAAAGTTTAAGATGTCCCAGGTGATCCAACAATAATCTGCAAAGTTTGCAGTTGTAGAGAAGCTGAAGGGAAGCTAAAACAGTAACTACTTCTTTGAGATGGTGCCATTCCACTCGCTCGAATTCAATTTGGTTGACCTCAGTCCTAAGTCAGACTATGCAATTTATATTGGCAGCAATTCCATATTTCAACTATCATTTAAATAGTCACAGTAAGTATTATTTTACACTGGTGATAAGAACAGAAATGAGTTTTAACTATTATTTTTAATTTTAAATAGTGCACACACCACTAAATACCTCACAGGGAAAAATAGATTGCGTATATGATTGGAGCGTGGCAAATGTTATTCCCTTGTTCAAGAAAGGGAATAGGATAATCCTGGGAATTACAGACCAGTCAGTCTAACTTCTGCGGTGGGCAAATTATTGGGCAGGATTCTAAGAGATAGTATTTATGATTATTTGGAAAAGTACTGTTTGATTAGAAATAGTCAGCATGGCTTTGTGAGGGGCAGATCATGCCTCACAATCCTTACTGAATTCTTTGAGGATGTAACAAAACACATTGATGAAGGTAGAGCAGTGGATGTGGTGCATATGGATTTTAGCAAGGCATTTGATAAGGTTCCCTATGGTAGGCTCATTCAGAAAGTAAGGAGGCATGGGATTCAGGGAAATTTGGCTGTCTGGAGACACAATTGGCTGTCCAATAGAAGACAGAGAGTAGTAGTAGATGGAAAGTATTCAGCCTGAAGCTCGGTGACCAGTGGTGTTCCACAGGGATCTGTTCTGGGACCCCTGCTCTTTGCGATCTTTATAAATGACTTGGATGAGGAAGTGGAAGGCTGGGTTAGTAAGTTTGTCAATGACACAAAGATTGGTGGAGTTGTGGTTAGTGTGGAGGGCTGTTGTAGGTTGCAATGGGACATTGACAGGATGCAGAGCTGGGCAAAGAAGTGGCAGATGGAATTCAACCCGGAAAAGTGTGAAGAGATTAATTTTGGAATTTGAATGAATGAATTTGAATGCAGAAAAACAGGGTTAATGGCAGGATTCTTGGCAGTGTGGAGGAACAAAGGGATCTTGGGGTCCATGTCCATAGATCTCTCAAAGTTGCCACCCAAGTTGATAGGGTTGTTAAGAAGGTGTATGGTGTGTTGGCTTTCATTGGCAGGGGAATTGAGTTTAAGAGCCGCGAGGTTATGCTGCGGCTCTGTTAAACCCTGGTTAGACCACACTTGGAATATTGTGTTCAGTTCTGGTCGCCTCATTATAGGAAGAATGTGTAAGCATTAGAGAGGGTGCAGAGGAGATTTACCAGAATGCTGCCTGGACTGGACGGCTGGTCTTATAAGGAAAGCTTGAAGGAGCTAGGGCTTTTCTCATTGGAGTGAAGGAGGATGAGAGGTGACTTGATAGAGATGTACAAGATGATGAGAGGCATAGATAGAACGGATAACCAGAGACTTTTTCCCAGGGCGGAAATGATTTACGAGTGGGCATTATTTTAAGGTGATTGGTGGAAGGTATAGGGGAGATGTCAGAGGTAGGTTCTTCACACAGAGTGGTGGGTGCATGGAATGCACTGCCAGTGGTGGTAATGGAGTCAGATACATTAGGGACATTTAAGCAACTCTTGGATAGGCACATGGATGATAGTAAAATGTAGGGTAGGTTGATCTTAGAGTAAGATGATAGGTCGGCACAACATCGTGGACCGAAGGGCCTGTACTGTGCTGTACTGTTCTATACTTGTCTATTAAAGCACACACTCAATTGCATCTTCACATTACCTCCCTTTGCCTCTTCTTCTTTTGCTCTTTTTCTTATTTCCCCTTGCCCCTTAAATCTCCCTTCCTGTGTTCTCTCATTCTCAAATCCCCATTGCCCACACTCCTAACATGTCATTAATCATCACACCATTCCTTTTCTGCTCAGTTACTTATCCGTTTTTGTTACCCATCTGCCTCATCCCACTCCTCTTTCCTATCACCTTTATTTTGCAGGGATTGCAGCAGGGAGCTCAAACACCTTTAGGACCTTAATTATAAAAAGTTAAACATCTGTTTCAGGCACCCCTTGTTAGTGCTTACACAATATGGCGAGTAGCAGACTTCCAGCTGGAAATATTCATGTGCTCCCTGCCTGATATTTTGTAATTCTAGTAAGCTGCATTGTGCTTAAAATATAGGACCTACATGGCCCAATTCCTAGGCAATTAATTTTGGTAAAAAAGATTAGTTGTACCCTTCTTAGAACATGATTGTATTACTCATTCAAAAGCTTATGTGAGCATTCAACCAATAGTTTATATGTGATCATTTATGGGTCTCTTGTGTCACTGCAGGAACAATGTCTCACAGCAACACTACATGACCCATCCTCTGAACACTACTGGTTGGCAATTACTTTCTTCAGGTCGCTCATTATCTTTTACCCAGAAAAGCTCTTCTCTGCATGCATCTGTCACCTTTGTGGTCTATTTCAGTTTCATCCTCCATTGTAACTTCCTTCACTGTCCTTCCTGCTGCTCTGCACTGCAATTTCATTTTACAGAGTTTCCTGATGTGAATAGTAGATCCAACAGAGTGAGTTCTTGATCTCAGAAAATAAGAGTCACAAAAAGTTGACGGCCAATTTCTCAGGATGAACTTTGAAAAACGAAATTGTTCTCATTTACTTCTAAGCGAACAATTTAATAGCAGCCTTTGCAAAAGTTCGGAAGAACTTGTGATTATACATCATACTCTTCAGCCGCTATACTGCACAGTGCAGGGAGTCTAACAATATGCCAAACAATATAAAACAGAACAAAAAGCACTGCTTTTTCTTTTACATATAATTAAGTTTGAACAGTTAATTTGCAGCCAGGTCTGATGACAGATGATTTTGTGTTAACAACAGGGCATTATTAGACACTTCTATTATATTTGATTGTTTAAAACTCATGCTTACATGCAGTAAGCTCTCTTATTATGGATCTCAAAGGCATATAATTAAACTCAAATGTCTAATATGTATAGTTGAACCAAAATGATTTGCAAAACAGAAGCAATTTGGCCCACTCTGCCCGTACTCGTTCTTCATTCGAGCAATCCAAAATTAATCCCACTGCCCTGCACTCTATGGAATTGTGTCTTTCTTTGTATGTACTTTTCCCTTTGAAATTGTAATATTCCCTGCCTCATCTGTTCCACGTGGCAGACATTTTAGAGTCTAACAATCCTCTGTGAAAGAATTTTATTTCTAATTTCTTTCCTCAATTTTTATTGACATCAATGCAGCATAAAAAATATATTCAGTAGCAACTACCCAAAGTAAGTGGGATGAAGGCAGAGATAGCAGTGGAAATTTGGTAGCAAGGATTACCATTGCCTTGTTCCTTTGACTTTAGTAATTATCCACCCACTCCTGTCAGGATTACGGTCAGGATTTCTTTTCCACTCTGAGCACGCAAGTATTATACTGGTAGAGAGCTAGAAGCCAGATACAGAGATTGTTCCTCTAATTTCTCCTCCCACAAATTTCTGTTCCCCTGAATCATGAGGACATTCTATTAGTAGACCCTGTGGTTTAGACAGAAAAGCCCTCAAGTCCTCAAGAAAGGAGAGAGAGGGGAATTTTGATCTCTCTACATTTCACTACAGTTTTTAATGTTTTGAAGAGGCTGTGTATCAACTCCAACTTAAGCAAAAATATAGCTGTCGTCTGAGACTCTTCCAGTCCCTTATCATGGTGCTACAAAAGTGGTCTGGCAATAGCACTGATGTAAATGGTGGTATTACATTTTTTTAATTATTTATCCATTTTGTGGGATGTGGGCATTGCTGGCTAGCTGGCATTTATTGCCCATCCCTAGTTGCCCTTGAGAAGGTGGTGGTGAGCTGCCTTCTTGAACCACTGCAGTCCACCTGCTGTGAGTTGACCCACAATGCTATTATGGAGGGGATTCCAGGATTTTGACCAGTGATATTGAAGGAATGGTGATATATTTCCAAGTCAGGATGGTGAGTGGCTTGAAGAGGAACTTGAAGGCAGTGGTGTTCCCACATGTCTTCTGCCCTTATCCTTCTAGATGGAAGTGGTCGTGCGTTTGCAAGGTACTGTCTGAGGATCTTTGGTGAATTTCTGCGGTGCACCTTGGAGATGGTACACACTGCTGTTATTGAGCATTGGTGTGGAGGGAGTGGATCTTGTGGATACAATGCCAGTCAAGCGGGCTGCTTTGTCCTGAATGGTGTCAAGATTGGGTGGTGTTGGGGCTCCACTCATCCAGGCAAATGGGGAGTATTCCATCACACTCGTAACTTGTGCCTTGTAGATAGTGGACAGGCTTTGAGGAGTCTGGAGGTGAGTTACTCACTGCAGTATTTCTAGCCTCTGATCTGCTCTTGTAGCCAATGCATTTATGTGGTGAGTCCAGTTGAGCTTTTGATCAAACGATAACCCCCAGGATGTTGTTAGCGGGAGATTCAGTGATGGTAACATCATTGAATGTCAAGGGGCTGTGGTTAGATTATATTACATGCCACTTGTCAGCCCAAACCTGGATATTGTCCAGATCTTGTTGCATTTGGACACGGACTGGTTCAGTATCTGAGGAGTCGTGAATAGTGCTGAACATTGTGCAATCCTCGGGGAATATCCCTGCTTCTGACCTTCTGATGGAGGGAGGGTCATTGATGAAGCAGCTGAAGATAGTTGGTCCAAGGACACTACCCCAAGGCTCTCCTGCACAGATGTCCTGGAGCTGAGATGACTGACCTCCAACAGCCACGTTCATCTTCCTGTGTGTCAGATATGACTCTAACCACGAGAGAGTTTTCCCCTGATACCCATTGATTGCAGTTTTGCTAGGGCTCGGTGATGCCTCACTTGGTCGAATGCAGCCTTGACGTCAAAGGCTGTCACTTTTGCCTCACCTCTGCAATTCAGCTCTTTTTGTCTGTGTTTGAATCAAGGCTGTAATGAGTGGCCCTGGCTGAACCCAAACTTGACATCACAGAGTAAGTTATTGCTGAGCAGGTGCTGCTTGATAGCACTGTTAATGACACCTTCCATCACTTTCCTGATGATCGAGAGGAGACTGATGGGGTGGTAATTGACCGGGTTGGATTTACCCTGCTTTTTACATAGAGGACATACCTGGGCAATTTTCCACATTGTCGGGTAGATGCCAGTGTTGTAACTGTACTGGAACAGCTTGGCTAGGGGAGCACCAAGTTCTGGAGCACAAGTCTTTAGTACTATTGCCGGAATGTTGTCAGGGCCCATAGCCTTTGCAGTATCCAGTGTCTCCAACAATTTCTTGATATCACGTGGAGTGAATCGAATTGGCTGAAGACTGGTATCTGTAATGCTGCAGAGCCGAGATGGATCATCCACTCAGCACTTCTGGCTGAGCATTGCTGTGAAAGCTTCTGCCTTAGCTTTTGCACTGATGTGCTAGACTCTTCCATCATTGAGGATGGGGATATTTGTGGATCCTCCTCCTCCTCCAGTGAGTTGTTTAATCGTCCGCCACTGTTACTGTTCACGACTGGATATGGCAGGACTGCAGAGCAGATCTGATCCGTTGGTTGTGGGATCGCTTAACTCTGTTTAACACTTGCAGCTTATGTTGTATGGTATGCAAGTAGTCCTGTTTGGTGGCTTCACCAGGTTTACACCTCATCTTCTGGTATTGCTGGTGCTGCTCCTGGCATGCCCTCCTGCACTCTCTGTTGAGCCATGGTTGATCCCCTGGCTTGACAGTAACAGTTGAGTGTGGGATATGCTGCGCCATGAGGTTACAGATTGTGCTGGAGTATAGTTCTGCTGCTGTTGATGGCCCACAACACCTCATGGAAGCCCAGTCTTGAGTTGCTAGGTCTGTTTGAAGTCTGTCCCATTTAGCATGGTGATAGATGTTGGAGGTTATTCTCAATGTGAAGGCAGAACTTCGTCTCCACATGTACTGTGCGGTGGTCACTCTTACCAATACTGTCATGGACAGATGCGTCTGCAGCTGACAGATTGCTAAGGATGAGATCGAGTATGTTTTTTCCTCATGTTTGTTCGCTCACTACCTGCCCCTGACCCAGTCTAGCAGCTATGTCTTACAGGACCCGACCAACTCGATCAGTCGTACTGCAGCTGTGCCACTTTTGGTGATGGAGATTGAAATCCCGCATCGAGAGTACATTTTATACCCTTGCCATCCTCAGCGCTTCCTCCAAGTGTCTTTCAACATGGAGGAGTATTGATTCATAAGCTGAGGAAGAACGGTGCATGGTAATCAACAGGAGGTTTCCTTGTCCATGTTTCACCTGAAGCCATGAGATTTCAAGGAGTCCGCAGTCAATATTGAGGACTCCCAGAGTAACACCCTCCCAGCTGTATACTACTGTGCTGCCCCCTCTGTTGGGTCTGTTCTGCCACTGAGACAGGACATATCCAGGGATGGTGACGGTGGTGTCTGCGACATTGTCTGTAAGGTATCATTCTGTAAGTGTGACTATGTCAGGCTGTTAATGGACTCCTGCTTATTTGTGTGCATCTTAGTAGGAGCACACGCTCAATAACTGACCAAGGAAAATATATTTTGTTGCGTCAAAGCAGTAGGGAATCCAGGCTACTTGTTTAAGCATGAACACATTCACCTTGAATTTCTTTGCCGTTTTCCTGGCCATCTGCTATAACTTTTATGAAAGATTGGAGAAAATCATGAGGAAATAGTAATTGTGAGTAAGATATTGACATCAAGAACATTTTACCAATATGCACCTCTGGAAAATTTCCTCTTTCTGCATCACTTTGAGTCACTTACAACTGTACTTTAAAGCTGGCAACTACCTAGGCTTCAAAAGCCATAATTACTTTGCAGTTGTCAGTTTGCTTATTCCATGTCTCATCTCCAGTTTTGATGCCATTATCCTCGGGAGTAGGTTTATGTTCTCCTTTCCTAGCTGTTAGCTTGATGTAGAGCTTATCTTTGGTCCTTCATTGGGTTCTCACATTGAGTGTTTCTGACAAAAGATTAGATGAGCAACATAACGCTGACTGCATCACACCAGGCCTCACACCCCTCAGTCAATACTCCAGAATTATTCTGAAGGTTGAAAATAGCCACCATATTTTCTTATCACCATCAGGCATATCATTAAGTCATACTCTATCCTCACTTCTAACAAGCTTGAGCAGCCTGACAACATCTTTGACAACAATTGCTTTTTCTTACTTCACCTCTAAACTCAGCATTAACTCCACAGCCCTTATCCCAAAGCCTGAAGTTTTGTTTTCTCTTCTGACTCTGCTTGTACCTACTTCAAGCTCATCTTGCCTGTGAATCAAATACTAGTTGCCCCAACCTCATTCCCACTAAATTGCTGACCACCCAACTTCCTTCTCTGGTCCCCAAGAAAGCTGACATTTTGAATAGATCTCTCTTTTCAGATTCTGTGCTTCATTCTTTCAATATCATTGCCTCTCAAGAAATCAACTCTCAACTACCTCACTCATCTCTACCCTACACTCAATCCTTGAACAGTATGCTTCCTTTTCCTACCAAAAGCCATTCAACATGGTGTCACTCCCTCTGATTGAACTAATAACTCTGTTTTTCTCTCCATGGATGCTATCAGCCCTGCTAAGTTTCTCAGGCACTTTCTCTTTTTAATTTCATTTTTCTCCAATGTCTCACCCCAACTTAATTACCTAAGGACTGCCTTGACTTGATTGCACTCTTATTGACTTACCTGTCAAATCATAGCTTGAGTTAAACAAGCAATAGGTTATATTCTCCCCTCCATAGCATTGCCTGAGGTTCTATCATTCTCCCCCCTGTTTATCAGTTCCTTGGTAACATTATGCAAAGACATAGATAAATTTTAAATGTCGGTTGGTGACACAAAGTTTTAACTCTCCATCAACTCTTTCCAGTGCCTTTGTATTGCCAAGTTGCTTGTCTGATATCCACTCCTGGATGAAACTGTTTTGTCCCATTAAATATTGGGAAATCCAAAGCCACTATTTTGATGTCAGCCAACCCTTCTCCAGCTTCAAAACACAGTCTTATTGCCACTGAAGGTGAGAGTATTTGAGAGAGAAGGCTGAATTTTGGAAATCAGCAGGTGGTGTGTTTAGAGTCCAAATCCAGAAGTTCCCAGCCCCACCAGCTTGCCAACACCCTCACAATGGGCAGCTTGTTCACATAGTTTGAAGGCCTAGTAAATTCAATATAAGCCCAGGCTGTCCACAGCCTGGCAAATGCCTGGACACAGACTGAGGGAAGGGGACAAAAATTCAGGATCAATTTGAGACAGCAACTGCTGTAGCTACTTTGCTACTGTTACAACTACAAGTCATCCTGTGGGCCTGCTTCCCTCTACAATGGTTTTTCCAACTGCACTGAACATTTATTTTTAGAAGAATCTTTAAAAGAGTGTTCAGAATATACCTCCACCTTCACGTGCCATCTCTCTCCATTAGCTGCAAAAGGCTGCAGATACTTCAGTGCTGGAGCTAGGCCTCATCATGGTTCTCAATCAAATTCTGAATTTCACCTGTCATCATTACTAGATACCAAACATGCCCTCTGGATATTATTTAGTCAATCCTTTGAAAGTCATGTCCTGTGACTATTTAAAACATGAGGCAGATTTGAGGCCTGGAGAAATGGGGAGAAGAAAAAGAGACAGACTACAAGATTTTCTGATTTCTTTGTTAGTGCTTTATGTTGGCAAAGTATTTGGCTGACTTATAAATCAAAGTTACTGCACTGATCAAAAGCAACGTTTTGTTGTGGAAGCTCAAGGTCCCTATCTGTCTATTTAGCTAAGTCTCCTGTTAGTTGCATGGAATGATATCTATGCTTGGAGGTTTCACTGTTGGAAGAAACCAATTTTATCAGAATGCTAATCACCATGGAATTAAATTTGTTAGGAAACAATTATGATTTAGAAAATGTAAAGCTTAATATTCTATTTTAATATTTGGGTAGAACAGCTGTTAGCATTATAATTATGTCAGCTGAACATCAGACCTAAAGAATGTTAGACTGTAGTTTAATTAATTTACAAAACTGTCACAGAAACTAGCTGAAATATCAATCACCCAAGTAGTATATTTATTATATCTTTCCAGCTATTATATTGGTGCATATAAAAATGTACCAATTTCATGCAGTTCGCTTCAAGTTATCATAAATTAATGATGCAGTTTACTGATAATTAATTGTGAATTATCAATCCTGGGATCATTTGCACTGACCCTTTATTTGGTGCAAGTATAATTGTGTGTGTTCACAAGGTTAAAATTTGATAAAGCAGAAGCATTAGAAAGGCAGCATATACCTAATATCACCAGGACAGCATCATAAGCAATCTTGGTATGTTTCATAATGATGTCTTACTTTTCAGACAAATTTGGCACATGAAATTTAAAACCTCCACTGTCAATAGAAAATAGCAGTCGAGGGACAGTAAGGTTTTGAACCTGCAAGGTCCACTGGCAGGATTTGTGAACTGAGTTCATTTTGAACTAACGTGGATGGTTGCTAAATTAATTCTATTTTGAACCAATATGGTAAAGCCTGGATTTTCCTTCACTATTGCACCTAAAATTGAATCTCAGAATTATTTCAGCACAGAAGGGAGGCCATTTGGCCCATTGTACATGC
Organism: Rhincodon typus; assembly: GCF_021869965.1. Lineage (NCBI taxonomy): Eukaryota > Metazoa > Chordata > Chondrichthyes > Orectolobiformes > Rhincodontidae > Rhincodon > Rhincodon typus. Next base: position 58,886,882 of record NC_063337.1, on the reverse strand, counting down.
ACTGTTTCTATTACCTTGTGTCAATCTCCTGCCTCTTCCCCTGATCTCTTCACACCACTTCTATCCAAATAATTATCAGCTACCATCTTGAATACTTCCAGTTGAATCTGTCTCCACATTTTCAGGCAGCACATTCCATACCCTAACTACTCAATATGTGAGAAGTTATTTCTCACATCAGTTTAAATCTATCCTCTCTCATTCTTTTCTCCTTTATGAGTGGGGACACCTTCTCCCCATCTACTCTATTCAAAACCTCTATCAAATCACTTATACTCCCTCTTTCCAATGAGAATAGTCCCAACTTTTTCAATCTGTCCTTATAGCTGAAAAATGGGGTAACAGCAAAAATCAGGTGACTAGATTAGTGGTTTACTGCTGGCTTCACACCTTGATGTCAATTTCATCCTGTTAACAACATTACTGACTCTCCCTTCTTGTCTATTACATCTCAATGCTAGTAGTGAGACAAGATTTCATCACTGTACTGAGTGGAATTTTCCAGGTCCATCTGGACCTATTAGAAGGGTGGGCAAACAGGGGGACTTAATTGGACAGGAGGCACAAACTCAGTTTACCAATGATGAAGTTTCTCCTTAACTCAGTCCTAAATCTGCTCAACCTTATTTTGAAGCTATGCCCCCTAATTCTAGTTTCACCCACCAGTGGAACAACTTCCCTGCTTGAACCTTATCTATTCCCTTCATGTAAAGAATGTCATTGTTGGAATGATTGCAAAGATCCTAGGGAATGGAAGCAGCCAACCAAATGCACTGGGGATAATGATAACAGTGAGAGGGACAAAATGAATGAGGATGGTGGTATTGCACATTAAGTCTGGGGACTGGGAAAATTAGGTGTGCTGGGCATAGAGAGCAAGCTGGTAGAATGAGTGGTGTCAAGGTGAGGCTGGACATAGAGATCTGGATAGAATTGGGATCAGGCACAGGAGCAGAAATATCGAGTGGGATTCTGAAAGGACTGCTAGTCAAGGAGGTTCATTGAAAAATGACAGAGAGGGTACCAAAGAAAAGGCGAAAGCCATCTCCATTTATGGAAGGAAAAATGTATTTTAGAGTGGGAGGGTAGAGAGTTAATAACTTAAAGGAAAAGTTTATTAGCCCTATTTTTCTCCAAATCAGTTTTCAAATTAAGGCCTCATTAAGAATGTGCAATGCGAATGGAAGGGGCCCCAGATCTGTTTCATGTGTTCCTGCACAGCACAAGCCCACCCAACTGAGGGATTTGGAAGATTACTATTGCATGACCACTCAATCAAAAGCATCATTCTGAAGGGAAGCACTTACAATAGGAATAAAACTGCATTAGTTCTAACAGTTCCAAATGCTGCATTTTAGGGGATAAAGAAGTCCATCTAGAATCAGATACTGTGAATTGCCAAATGCATGGAAAGCAATGTAAGGTTCAAAGCTACAATGATCTTGTACAATAAAACATCAGGAAGGGAAAAACAGTTATGAATAATATGGCACACAGCTTACCACAGAGAGGCGGCTATGGAGCAGGCTTTTATCCAAGACATCAGCAGTCTGACAAGGGCCTAAAGGGTACATTGAGTATGTAAATATCTAAAATGGAAAATAAGCATCTCAATCTTGATGTTTCTTTACAGATCAGTTCTTCCATGTTAAATATTTGACTGACTTAATTTGGCAGTTGTATGTGCTTTTATAAGATCAAGGAGGAAGAGAATGAGAAGAAAAAATGAACAATGCCAACAAATCCAGAAACATGAGTTTCAGGGGACTATTTGACCATCAACACAGGAAGAAGGAAACCAGCATTGTTCAGAAGTGTTTTGAGAGTGGGTACACCAAAGGCAATGCAGCTACCTGCAGCTGAATGAAAGGCAATGCTCGAGACATCTTTGCATGACTACAAAAGCTGGTATCTATATCTGCCATTATGAGGCAGATTTGCAGCTGCAGAGCTAGGGAGAATTGCAATGCCTGTGGTGCTTACAATTGCAGAACCATTAATCTTCGTCTCCACCTGTTCTCTTCAACCTCAGCTGGAGGTGTGAATGGCTTTTACCCATCAGCACCACTCAAGTGGGTTCGCCAATGCTGTTACAAGAGGGATATACAGTTTGTTCTGTTCACCAAGCCAAAGTGCCACAGCTATCAGATTAACAGCAATTGTTGGGTCCCCCTCAGGTAGAAGTTGCCTTTGACTGGACCATGTGGCATTCAGAGCTTTCAAATATTAGCATATGTACAAGGGTACTTCATTTGCTTTGACAGCTACAGATGGAGATAAAAATACTCCATTACTCAGAGCTGTGATTGTCTGCAATATCACTGGTACAAAGCATAGAGTTGTGGGGAGGTTTGCTGTTAAATGGTTCTGGTTGAATGGTGATCACTGTCAGCAAAGAGCTACAATGCAAATCACTAAAGTATCATATGATGTGTTTGCCTGAAATACCTGTGAGATGTTCATCCCAAAACTATGTTTTGTTAGACTATCCTTTGCCCATGCAAGCTTTAGGGAAAGCTGTCAGATGTGTGCATTCTCCTCATTGAGATGAAAAATCAGTGATATGGTGGTGCCTGAGCTGCTTGATATTGTAGCTCCTTTTATATTTTAAGTATGAACCCTGGCAGATGTGTAAGAGGTAGAACCACACAGTGGAGCCAGTAATATTATATTGATAGCTGCAAAGAAGTGATAAACAACATTGCACGTGAGTCAACTAATGGAGATACCTGGTGCCTAATCTTGTGTGTGATGGAGGCAAACTTACAAGGCTAACTGACACTCATATGGGCATGAACCATTGAGTAAACAGTGGTACATACCCCAACAGAATGTAATAGATCATTTATTCTTTTGTGGCACTGGAGCCAGTTTCTCCTGAACTACTCACAAACGCTGACTTCCACAGCCACCTCCATCCAAGCTGCCTTCATCAGTCAAGATGGCCTCTTGTTTGCAAGCTCAGGAAGAGCATTCGCCTTCTTTCCAAGACAACCTCAGCAGTACCCATAGGGAGATATCGCCATGGTGCTGCAGTTTGCTTCGTCTCTGACATCTCCAGGGGTAGGCAGGTATGATGAGCAGAGGTTGAATGGTGCTCCTGGGTTGCAAAGAGTAAAATACTGAATGAGTGCTTTCTAAATATGGCACCCAGAAGTTGGAGCCTGGAAGGCCCCTAAAGGGGACAGAACTATTTACCTGTCAACACATAAAATTTGTTGTTTTATCCATGCATAAAAATGTAAAAAGTTGAGAAAAACGTAATAACAGACAAAACTCAATCTAAGTACCTCCTGCTTTTGGTCCAAATCCACACTTAGTCTCAAAAAGCAAGATCTTCTCATTGTTTATATCGACTCCAAGGACAACCATTGAAATGTGGTATTATTCCCTTGGATATGGACACAATATCCCTAACCTTCTTTCCCCAAATGAAGAGTGGGGATCTAGTAGTTAACTCTTTTACCTACTTATAGCTGCAAATAATTTTAACTTGGAAAGGGAGGGGTGGGATACTGGTCTCATTGTCAATGTTGGTAACAGTGATGTTGATGGGATGAGAAAGGAGATTTTGCTGAAAGATTTTGACTAGTTAGGAACTAAATTATAAAGCAGAACCTCCAAGGTAATAATCTCTGCATTACTATCTGAGACACAGGTAAACTGGCTGAGTGTAAAAATGTCAAGGTGTTAAACAAATGGCTTAAAGATTGATGTGGGAGGAATGGGGTCAGTTCAGAGGGCATTGGTGTCAGTATTTGGATAGAAGGAAGCTGTTCTGGATGACTGCAATTCATTTTAACCATTTTAGAACCACTGTTCTGACGAATTAAGCTCCGATGGTTGTAGATGGGGCTTTAAAGAAATTAGAAATGAGGGAAGACGAAGGAGAGGGAGATTGGTAGGGTTGCAAATGTCAGCATTGTGGGACAACTGTTTCGATAATGGTATACAGGGTGGACAGCAAGAGACAGAATGTGCAATTATAAGAAAATGGAAAAAGGACAAAATTAATTACTTTTCTTAAATGCATGTAATATTTACAACAAAACAAGTGAAGTAAACTCAAGACAGATATAGTAGTTAATAGATATTAATCTTATAGCTATTATGGAGAGATGGTGGTAGGGAGAAAATCTCCAGGGCTGGATGAAAAATATCCTAGGTTATTGGGTGAGGCAAGCAAGGAAACAACAGCGGGTGCTTTCAAAAGATTTAAATTCCTCTCTGGCCGCAGAAGAGATGCTCTAACACTAGAAGACAGCCAATGTGGGGCCATTATTCAAGAAGGGAGCAAGGGATGAACCAGAAAACCAAAAACAAGTCAGTCTAATGTCAGTGGTGGGAAAACTATTGGAAACAATTCCAAGGGACAGAATTATTCGGCATCTGGAGAGGCAGGGATTAATCAAAAACAGTCCGCATTGCCTTGTTTAGGGGGAGGTCATGTCTGACCAATTTGACTGAATTCTTTAAAGAAGTGACCAGGTGTGTAGATGAAGGCAATGGTTTTGATGTAATCTACTTGGACATCAGTAAGGCTTTTGATAAGGTCCTGCAGGGGAGACTGATAGCAAAGGTAAGAATTCATGGGATCCAAAGAAATTTGGCAAATTGGATCAACAATTGGCTGAATAGCAGGAATCAGAGGACGATGGTTGGCGGGTGTATTTCCAACTGGAAGTCTATGTCCATTGGGGTGTCACAGAGGTCACTGTTGGATCCCTTGCTGTTTATTATTTATATAAATGAGTTAGATTTAAATATAGGTAGGTTGGTAAAGAAAAAATTGCCAATGTCTCAGACATTGAGACATAAGAGCTGTTCTTCAATGGGAGAAAGATAACTGGTGGTTGTCTAACTGGAGGGTCACCATGTCTTGGGCAAGAGGAAAGGTTGAGAAGGAAATTCCTTCATGGTAATCTCAGCCAGTGTGGGAATTGGCATCACGCTGCATCACAAACTAACTATAAAGCCAACTGAGCTAACCACGCCCCTTTGATAATTAAATTCACAGGAAATTCCAAAGTTGTTGGGATGGTAAATAGTGAGGAGGATAGCCTTAGATTACACTAGGATAGATACAGGGCTCGTCAGATGGATTGATCAATGGCAAATGGAATTCAATCTGGATAAATGTGACATGATGCATTTGGGCAGGATAAACAATGATGAGCAGTAGGACCCTGGGCAGCACCAATGATCAGAGGGACGTGGGTGTACATATACACCAGTCCCTTGAGGTATCAGGACAGGTGAATAGAGTGGTTAAGAAGGCATGTGGTATAATTGCCTTTATTAGTTAAGGCATAGAGTTTAAGAGCAAGGAGGTTATGCTGGAATTGTAGAAAATTTTGGTTAGGCCATGGCTAGAGTATTGTGTGCAGTTCTGGATTCCACATTGTAAGAGGGATCTGATAGCACTGGAGAGGATGCAGTTCAAATTTACCAGGATGTTGCCTGGGCTGAAGAGTTCAGTTAGGAAGAGAGATTGGATAGACTGGAGTTGCTAGAGGAGATTGAACATGATTGAGATGCAAAAATTACAAGGGGCATAGATAATGTATACAGGAAGAAACATTTCCCCTTGGTGGATGGCTCAATGACTAGGGGACATAGATTTAAGGAAAGCGTCAGGAGGTTTAGCTGAGATATGAGGAAAAACATTTTCATCCAGAGGGTGGTGGAAGTCTGGAACTCACTGCCTGTAAGGGTGGTAGAGGCAGAAACATTTAAGAACAATTGAGATGTGCATTTGTGATGCCAAGGCATAAATGTATGGGCCAAATGCTGGAAATGGATATAGAATAGTAAGGTGGTTGTTTTTGACCACCATGAAAGCAATGGGCCAAAGGATCATTTTGCTGTGCTATAGACCTCAATTACTCTTTGAGATCAAAGTTGGAAACTAAATATTGAAGGGTATCTGAATTTTCAAAACCATAGGCAGGATGGGAAAGGTGGTGGGGTGGCTTTGTTCATATAGGATGGAATAACTTTTTGTTTTATTCACTCATGGGATTTGGGGGCATCACTGGCTAGCCAGCATTTATTGCTCATCCCTAGTTGCTCTTCGTAATGATGAGCTGCCTTCTTGAAACTCTGCAGTCCAATTGCCCTCAGGGAAAAAGACTTCATTCATCATAGAATCCCTACAGTGTGGAAACAGGCCCTTCAGCCCAACAAGTCCACACCAACCCACAGAGCATCCCACCCAGATCCATCCCCCTACAACCCACCTAATCTACATATCTCTGAACACTACAGGCAAGTTATCATGGCCAGTCCACCTAGCCTGCACATCTTTGGACTGTGGGAGGAAACCGGAGCACCTGGAGGAAACCCATGCTGACACAGGGAGAATGTGCAAACTCCACACAGACAGTTGCCCGAGGGTGGAATTGAACCCTGGTCCCTGGCACTGTGAGGCAGCAGTGCTAACCACTGAGCCACTGTGCCACCCCATTTAAAGCCTACTACACCCGGTATTCCCAGGCAGTCTCCCATCCAAGTACTAACCAGGCCTGAGTCTGCTTAGCTTCCGAAATCAGATGAGATCGGGCGTTTTCAGACTAGTATGGCCTTAATCATATTAGCGAAGATAGCTGCAAAGAAAAATTCATGGAATGTATTCAGAACAGTTTCCTGGAAAAACCATGTTGTGGATCCAAACAGGAATCAGGCCATTTTGGATCTGCTAATGTGTAGTGAGTCAGGTTTCGTAAATTGTCTGAGAGTAAAAGATCCCTTACAGAACAGTAACCAAACATGGCAGAATTTACCATTCAGTTTAAAAATAAGAAATTAAGTCAGACACAACCTAGCTAAATCTGAACAAGGTTAATTACATGGGGATGAGGGTTGCGATGGTTGAAGGGGAGTGGAAGAGTTTTGTCAAAAAGACATTTGAAGGATTTTTGAGAAAATAGTCATGACTCACAGCAAAGATATATCCTACCAAGAAAGAAGAATTGTAGGAAAGGGATAAACAAACCATGTTCAACCAAGGAACTTAAGGATAGGATCAAAGGAACAAACATGCACAATGTAGCAAAGATTATCGGTAAACCAGAGGATTTGACAAGTTTTAAAAGCCAACAAAAGATGACCAAAAAAAAGGAAGGAAGATAAATTGAGAGGGCAAACTAGAATGTAATATTGAAATGGACTGTAAGAGCTTCTTTAAGTATATAAAAAAGATGAGAGAGGCCAAATTGAATCAAGGTCCTCTAGAGAAAGAAGCTGAGGAAATAATAATGTGGAGTATTAAAAATGGCAGAGGTATTACATAAATACTTTGCTTCAGACTTCACAGTAGAGGACAGTAATTGCATTCTAAAAATAATAAATAATCAAGGTATGAAAGGTGGGTTTGAAATAAACATAATGACAATCAGTAGAGAAAACATTTTCAGGAAACTATGGGTCAAAAGACTGATAAGTCCCCGAACCTGAAGCATTACATTCTATGATTTTAAAGGATGCTTTTACAGAGATAGTGGATATATTGGTAGCAGTTTTCCAAGAATCATTATATTTGGGCAAAAGCCCAGAGGTTTGGAAAACTGCCAATGCAATACCTTTATTCAATTATGAGGGGAAAAAAACAGCTGTAGGCCAGTTGGCCTGATATCTGTCATTGGACAATTGCTAGAATCTATTCTAAAGGATGTAAGAGCAGAGTATTTAGAAATACAAAGCAAAATCCAGCACAGTCAACATGTTTCATGAAGGGGAAACTATGCTTAACAAATTTATTACAGTTCTTTGAGGAGTTACCAAGCTGGGTAAATAAAGGGAAATAAGTAGATGTCATAAATATAAGTAGTTAAGTTGATGGAACGGGCAGCAATGTGGTTCAGTGGTTAGCATTGTCGCCTCACAGCTCCCTCAGTCTTTTAGCTGAGATGCAGGGGATGTGGCACCTGTTATAATTCAAGCCTATTTCAATAGTGAATCACTAACCAGAGTGAATGAATTTAAGGGTTTTTTTTAAAGCACTAAGTTAATGAGCTATTAAAAGTTTATTTTCCACGCATTTAACTGTACTGGCATTGGACGCCTGACCAGAAATAGTAATGTAAATGGAATTTGTAATAATTTTTAAAATGAAAATGAACAAGTATTTGTAACAAATGCCCGTGTTTTGGAGAAAAGGCACAAGACTTAAACTAAATGGATAGTTTGTACAGAAAGTCAGCATACAGTAATGGTTTAAATGGTCTCCCACTTAAATATCCTTAAGGTAGAAAATTGCATTGAGTGGTAGTGCCAACCAGCAGTTTGTGCATTGGTCACCTGTTCAAGACAATAATGTTGAATATAAAGTGAGGAGTACAACAATCATCAGTTTTGTGATATTGCCAAAGCCAAATTTCAACTCCTACAATGTGGTTACCTTTGAAAATTAGGAATGGGCATTCTTAGGAGTGAGTTGCCATATAATATCTGCCACATTGCAAGGTTTTAAAATAAATACATATAATATTCAAATTGCAATGCGCACTCAGCATTTAATCAGACTTTCATTTTGCTGATGTAATTGTGGTTGGTGTACAGTCATGTTGCATGCTAACCTGCTACCACCAGGCAGATCTACTTACTTGACAGTGCCATGGTAATGTGACTCAAAGCATGAGTGCAGCAAGAAAATTGTAGTTAATTGATTGAAATACCTGCTTCATAAATTTCTCATATTTTAATCAACTGTAATAAGAGAAAATGTCAGCAACTATTATTGCCAAAATGCCAATTATGACCCTTTCTGAAATGTAGGGCTTGCACTTGATTAAAGTTGTGTCACTGGCAAGACACTGTCTAATAATTTATTCACTTGTTATTCTTGAGATATTTATTATCAAACATTTGTCAATTTTGTTCAATCTGACGTGTTTTAACACAGACATGCGATTATCACATTTCATATATTTTGGTACAAACACCCTAAAACAAATAAGGGAGGCATTAGATATCTTACTACCAGTGGCAAAAATTGGATTATTCTTTTTTTTTATTTCATTGTTTTCTCTCCATCTCTCCAAAAAGCACTAAGTCATTTTGGGGTCTAATTCAGTTGGTGTTACCAGTGCAACAGTGACCAGCATTCAGGGTACAAATTTTGTAATTGTCCAACCCCAGGAGGAAAGGTACACATGAAAAATGAGTGTGTAGTCTAGCCAGGACTTCAACATCATAAGTCTGCTTCTCCAAAACAATTACCCTGCCAACCTAGAGATAGTAAAAACTGCCGATGTTGGAGTCAGAGATAACGCAGTGCGCAGCTGGAGGAGCACAGCAGGGCCAGGCAGCATCAGAGGACCAGGAAAGCTGACATTTTGGGTTGGGACCCTTCTTCAACCTGGCCTGCTGTGTTCCTCCAGCTCCACACTTTGTTATCTCTGAC
>NC_063337.1:58814693-58877079 GCF_021869965.1 Rhincodon typus | reverse complement strand
CGAAATGTCAACTTTCCTGCTCCTCTGATGCTGCCTGGCCCTGCTGTGCTCCTCCAGCTACACACTGTGTTAACTCTGCCAACCTAGCTTTCCACAGTAACAAAATCAACACCCATTTATGTAAAGCATTTTATTTAGAAACATTACTCTGGGCACTTTATGGAAAGTTTTAGCAGAATAGAAAAAAGGATTGAATAATTAGCCTCCAAGTATATTCCAAATAGGCAAATCTAGGAGCCTATTCAAATTTGGATGATGGGATGACCATAATTGAAATTTCTAACAATAAGGTATGAATTCTAGTAAACATTTCCATTCCCCTGTGAAATGAGCTACCAGATGTACCTACAACCGCCATTAATTTGATCAGTTATTTCAACACAAAACTGGGGATCAACCCAATCAGGATGACGGAGTACCAAACTCAGAGGAAGTGCTTTCCCGTAGTTGTGCTTGATTTCCCTTTGCCCAAGCAGTTTATTGTTTGAGAGAAAGATACTTTAATTTTTTAAAAATGTTTATGTCATAAGGATGCATTTGTTTCTTTTAAAAATCCTACAGTCATTTGGTTTCTACAGTATAATTTTAAGCATGCTGATGTGAAGCAAAAATATGTAAATTGAAAGATTAATTTCCATAAAGGTCTGAAAGACAAAGATTAATTCCAATGCCCGTTCAGGAGATCTGATCCCAGTTGGTCTGGTGTCGTATTCAGCATTCCTAATTTGAATTCAGATATTCATCACTTAGGTTTTTTGTTCAACAACAATTTTATTTGATTTTCCCAAATTGTTTAACTTCAGAAAGTTTACTGAAATACAAGTTAAATAGCTTGATGGGTAATTAAAATAGAATGTGCTGGAAGTAGTGTTCTGAGGAAGTTAATTAAACTAATTAATGCTGGAAATCTCTAACCATCACAGAAAATGCAGAGAAACTCAGCAGGTCTGAGCAGAGCTGTGGAGAGAGAAATACAGTTAAGGTTTTGAATCCAGTCTTCTGCTGAAGAAATATCATACTGGACTCAATGCTAACCCTGTTCCTCTCCAATGGTGCAACCAGACTGCTGAGTTTCTCCAGCATTTCCTGTGTTTATTTTTGAAGAAGAGTCATATTTGACTTGAAAAGTTGGGCTGGAATGTCCCTACTGAGGTAGGCAGATCTAATTGGGAAATTACCCAGCTTGGTGCACTTACCTCAGGATAAAGTGCTCTGATGGGGGCTAGTGATGTGGTTTCTGGGGATGGGTCAAGCCCTCCAGCGGTCAGAGGCAGCTAACTGCTGAAACCGGCTATTTAAAAAAAAACTACTCCTTATTTCTCTGGGACTAATTCCATTTATCTTGTGAAATATTACATCCTTTAGCCCTCATCCAGTGACCCCTTCATGTCATTTTCATCCAGTATCCACCATGACATACCACAGATGCCATCCTGAGATGAAACAAAAATGTTCTAAATATTTATTACTTCACCATATAAAAAGAAAGAAATATTCTTGAAAACCCGTCCAAAGCAATTGAATCTCCTGAAGCAAGTAATGTCTCATAAAAACCAAAATTCGAATCAAAGATAGCTAATTCTTTTATTACCTCTATATAGCCAAACTGTGAACATGCAATCCACTACCTCCTCTACTCCCAACTGTGACAACGCCAGGTTGTGAAAAGCATTAATAATGTGATAAAGGACACCACTTAATATTAAGTTAACAGAAAGCTATTGAAATTATTGGAACAAATTTAAGTTTACTCTTACATATATAGTCTTGTTTTCCATTCTTTAAAGTACAAAGAATCTAAATACCTTACAGTTCTACATACCTTACTTGCATTTCAAGATAATTTACATCTCCGCAATAACATTGTGGAACATATGTTGTGAATTGAAGTTCCTGGAGAAGAAAAATCACACATGCTTATTCTATTGCACTAGGTTTAAATGGTCCAGCTGATTTGTAATTGGTGCCTATGCCCTGCTTCTTTTCTTCTATCAATGAAAATGAGATCTACCAGAAAAGGGTCAGACATTCTGGATCCAGATCCCATTTGCCGTTTTTAAATGCCAACAGAGGTCCTAGAATTCCACAAAAATCTTGCCCATTAACTCTTGTTTCTCTTACCTACAGATGCTGCCACGTTAATTGAATAGCTCAAGAATGCATTGTTGGTAGTTCTGTTTTCCAGTGTACTTGCTTTTATTTTAGCAGCTGAGGGTTGGAGTTTGTTGGAGAACATGAATGTGTTTACAGTATAGATGTGTAGAAGATGTTTCTACCTGTGGGAAAGACCAGAGCTCTAAGCCAAAAAGATAACATTGTCTCCCATCAATCAAATACAGAAATCAGGCAAACATTCTTTGTCGTGAGAATGCTTTGAATTAAAACTCATTGCTACAAAGAGTAGTTAAAGTGGCTGGCATAGACATGTTTAACAATATCTTAACAAGTACAAGGAGAATATTACACTGTTGGGGTGAAGGAATCTATTACAAAATGTAAGATATTGTTCAGTGCTCTATTTTCCATGTAAGTCAATGTAATTAATTAATAGTGAATATCATAAGACCACAATATATAGGAGCAGAACCAGGCCATGCACTTTATCAAGTCTGCTCTGCCATTCAAACATGGCTGATATGTTTCTCAGCCCTATTCTCCTGCCTTCTCCCTATAACCTTTGGTCCCCTTACCAATCAAGGACGTATCGATCTCTGTATTAAATACATTCCAATAATTAGCCTCCGCAACCTTCTATGGCAATGAGTTACACAGATTCACCATACTCTGGTGAAGAAATTCCTCCTCCATTCTAAAGGACTGTCTCTTCACTCTGAGGCTGTGCCCTTGGGTCCTAGTCTCTCCTACTAGTCGAAATATCTTTTCAATGCTCACCCTATCCGGGCCTCTCAGTATTCTGTAAATTTCAATCGGATCCATCCCCTCATCCTTCTAAATTCCATTGAAAACAGACCCAGAGTCCTCAAATGCTCTTCCTATGACAAGCTCCTCATCCCTAGGATCATACTGGTAAACCTCCTCTGGATCTCCTCCAATGCCAGCACATCCCTTCTTAGTTATGGGGCCCAAAACTCTTCACAATATTCCAAACACAGTCTGACCAGGGCCTGACATAGTCTTGGCAGTACGTTTCTGCTTTTGTATTCTAGACTTCCTGAAATGAATGGTAACATTGCAATTGTCTTCCTAACTGCTAACTGAACTTACATGTTAACCTTCAGAGAATCCTGAATGAGGGATCCCAAGTCCCTTTGTGTTTCAGATTTCCAAAGCCTTTCCACATTAGGAAAATAGTTTACTCCTCTATTCTTCCAAAGAAAGTGCATAACCTCATGCTTTCCCACACTATATTCCATCTGCTTCTTCTTTGCCCACTGTCCCAGCCTATTAAAGTCCTTCAGCAACATCCCCTCTTCCTGAACACTACCTGTCCTTCCACCTATCTTTGTGTCATCAGCAAACATAGCAACAATGCACTGGGGGAGGCAATGGCACAGTGGTATTATCGCTGAACTGTCAATCCACAGACTCAGATAATGTTCTGGGGACCCAGGTTCAAATCAATTTGAATTCAATAAATATCTGGAATTAAAGGTCTAATGATGACAGTGAATCCATTGTCGATTGTCAGGGAAAAACCAATCTGGTTCAGTAACGTCCTTTAGGGAAGGAAACTGCCATCCTTACCTGGTCTGGCCTACATGTGACTCCAGACCCGCAGCAATGTGGTTGACTCTTAACTGCCCTCTGGGCAATTTGGGATGGGCAATAAATGCTGCCTAGCCAGCGACGCCCTCACCCCATGAATGAATAAAAATAAAACTCAGTACCTTTGTCCAGATCATTAATGTATAACGTGAATTGTTGTGGTCCTGACATAGATCCCTGTAGAACATGAGGTTATGCACTTTCTTTGGAAGAATAGAGGAGTAAACTATTTTCCTAATGTGGAAAGGCTTTGGAAATCTGAAACACAAAGGGACTTGGGATCCCTCATTCAGGATTCTCTGAAGGTTAACATGTAAGTTCAGTTAGCACTGGTTGCCATTCTGAAAAAGACCCCTTTATGTCCATTCTCTGTCTTCTGCCAATCCTCTATCCATGCCAGTACCTTGACTCTAATATCATATAATATCTTGTTTAGTAGCCTCCTGTTTGGCACCTTGTCAAAGGTCTTTTGAAAATCCAGATAGATCACGTCCACTGGCTCTCCTTTGTCTAACTTGGTCATTACTTCCTCAAAGAAGTCCAACAGATTTGTCAGGCGTGATCTCTCCTTGATGAAGCCATGCTGACTCAACCCTATTTTACCATGCCCTTCCAAGTGCTTCGCAATCTCATCCTTAATAATCAACTTTAAAATCTTATCAACGACCAAAGTCAGGTTAACCAACCTATAGTTTCCTGATTCTACATTTCACCCTTTTTAAAGAGGGGTGTTACATTAGCCATTTTCCAGTCGTCTGGGACACTTCCTGACTCCAGTGATTCGTGAAAGATCAGTGCCAATACCTCTACAGTCTCCTCAGCTATCTCCTTCAGAACTTTGGGGTTTAGTCCATCTGTTCCGGGTGATTTATCCACCTTCAAATCTTTCAGCTTCCCCAGCATCTTCTTCTAGTGCTAGCCACCACACTAACCTCTGCGATTGACTCTCTTGAAATTCTAGTATGATTCTGGTGTTTTCCATTATGAAAACCGATATAAAGTATTTGTTCTGTTCTTCCACCATTTCTTTGCTCTCCATTACTCCTTCTCCAGCCTCATCTTCCAGCAGTCCAATGTTCACTGTTGCCTTTCTCTTACCTTAGGTCTCTTAAAAAATTCTCTTGCAATCTTCTATTATATTACTAGCTTCCTCTCATATTTCATCTTCTCCCTATTTATTGCTTTTTTTTATTATCCTTTGCTGATTTTTAAAGGCTTCCTAGTACCCTAGATTCCCACTAACCTTTGCCACATTGATCTAGGCCCGAAACGTCAGCTTTCCTGCTCCTCTGATGCTGCTTGGCCTGCTGTGTTCATCCAGCTCTACACCTTGTTATCCCACATTGTATACTTTTTCTTTTGCTTTTATGCTATCACTGACTTCTATTGTTAGCCACGATTGCCTCATCCTCCTCTTGGTATGATTCTTCTTCCTTGGGCTGAATTTCTGCTGTGCCTCCCAAATTACCCAAGAAATTTCTGCCATTGTTGCTCCACTGTCTTCCCAGCTAGGCTCCTCTTCCAATCAACTCTGGCCAGCTTCTCCCTTATGTCTTTGTAGTTACCCATACTCAATTGTGAAACCGTTAGACCTGATTCAAGCTTCTTCCTCTCAAACTGCAGGGTGAATTCCATCATATTATGGTCACTGCCCCCTAGTGGTTATTTCATTTAAATTTCCCTAATCAAGTCTGCCTCATTACGCATCATCAAACCCAGAACTGTCTGTTCCCTTGTGGGTTACACCACAAGCTGCTCAAGAAAACCATCTCGTAGACATTCCACAAATTCTTTTTCTTGAGATTTACTGCTAACCTGTTTTTCTCAGTCCATCTGCATATTGATGACACCCATGATTATTGTAATAATGTCTTTTTTGCATGCTTCTTCTGTCTCCTGATTTATTTTCTGCTCCACTTTCCGACTACTGCTGGAAGGCTTCTGCACAACTGTCATCAGGATCTTTTCTCATTTGTGGTTCCTTAACTCAATACACAGATTCTACACCTTCCATCTTTATATCACTTCTTCCTATCAATTTAATTTTCTGTCCATCTGCTTGTCCTATTGAATCCTTGGGTATTTAGTTCCCAGCCCAGACCCCCTTGCAGCCACGTCTCTATGATACCCACAACATCGTACCTGCTAATTTCAATCTGTTCTACAAACTCATTTACATTGTTATGTATAATATTAACAGCTTGTCTATTTGCATTATATTTGTAAATAAAAGCCATATCTTTATTTTTACACCTCTTTGAATGCACATTTTAATGACCTTTTAACACTAATTTATCTCTTCTTCATTACAGTGATGGCTGGGCAGATAGGTATGATGTGACAGATGGCTACCAGCGAGAGGCAGCTGGAGGCATAACAATCAAACTCCAATCCCCTGATGTAACGTGGTTTGATGATTACTACCTTGAGCTGCGGCCAGAGTCCCACTTCAGTAATCCCTGGTTCCCGGAGTTTTGGCAACATAGATTTCAGTGCAGGCTGGAAAATCAACAACAAGAAAATTTTGAATATAACAGGACTTGTGATGGTAAGAAACAGCTGATCTGCTAAATTTTATGCCATTCTTCACTAAATTAGATGTAGCCCAGAGTGTTAGATTTCATGCATTTACAAACTTTATTTTTTCTTAAAATTAAAATTAATATTCATTATTTATTCATTAAATGCCCCTCTTACACACACTATACACAATCATTTCAACTGTGCTTTAGGTTCAGTTAATTGTCATATTATTCTTTAACTTATCAGTTTAAAAAAGGCAAATCTAGAAATTTTGGGGTACCTTTTCTCCAACCAGGTGGCTGCCAGTCTTTGAGGACTGGATTCATTAGCAGTGGAATGCAGGAGGGAAAATATGCACCTTGAAGGCAAATTGAGTGCCCATGATATTGGATGGCTAGGCTTGCGACAAGGTATGGAGCATACACACGATATACAGGAGAGATGGAGCCAGAGTGACAGCAGCTCAGTCTAGTTTTGTGGAACTTGGATGGTCTCATTTCTCATGATCCGCAAAATAAATAACAATTAACCTGTTGGGTTCCTCTCCAGCTGGACTGCTAACTGATACTGGCACAGCCTGTATAGTGCACACTGTATTTAGTACTTTCATAAAATTCCAACTGGGTCCTATATATGTCATAGAATTCCAAATATGTGTTAAAAGGGACCATCACCTGACATTAGTGGATGTGTTGGCCACCTAATGGCAAGGTGGCCAGAGAGTATCTCAGACATCACCCTTTTCCTGTTGTGGTTATAAGTTATTCCCCATTTCTGAAGAAAGGTCCCCAACTGAAACGTCAACTTTCCTACTCCTCTGATGCTGCCTGGCCTGCTGTGTTCCTCCAGCTCCATACTGTGTTATCTCTGACTTCAGAATCAGCAGTTCTTACTATGTCTGAGTGAGTTATAACCCCACTGCGAAGCCTCTTCTCGGAATGCCCACCTTGAAGAAGTTATTATCCTCCCTCCAGAAAGACCTCAGTGGATCTCTCTCCCACTGCAACCCTCTGGTAATCTCTTCGGCCCTGAAACTCTTCGACCACATACTGAAGCAAACCAGGTACTACCCCTATTTCTGAAGAAGGGTCCCGACCTGAAACGTCAACTTCCTACTCCTCTGATGCTGCCTGGTCTGCTGTGTTCCTCCAGCTCCACAATGTGTTATCTATAAGTTATTCCTGACTATTTTTTGGTCACAATCTTTCAAGTTCGACCAGAGGGGAGGCCTTAAAATCTTACCCTTTTCAAAGGGGCTGTAAAATCTGTATGCCACTATAAGATTGTTTGACTATTAGATTGGTTAAATGGCAATTTTGGTTTGCTGGGCTTTTGGCCAAATTAATCAAAAGATCAAAGTGGTGCCAACAACACAAGGTTTGATGCCAGTTCCAATTGTAGTGGATTCAGGATCAGCCGACTTACATTACCTGTGGTGAAAATTGAAATTCAGACCTGCATTTAGACGGAAACTGATGAAGACTTAGGATTCATTTGTATTGGAACTGTATCGATGGAGAAAGGTGGTACACTCAGCCTGTACTATGAATGGGTATTAAGTTTGGTGAGAATGGAGAAAAGAATTGAAAAACTTGCAATCATGTAGCACCTGTCAAGTCCTTAGGATATCTCAAAGCATATTAACAACCAATTAATTATTTGAGAATTGCACTGATTGTTGATAAGAAGGCAAACGTGGCAGGCAATTTGCACACAGCAGGTGCTTAAAAAAACAACAATAAGATAGATATCCAATTAATCTGTTTGGGATGTCATTGGTTGTCATTGATAACCAGGACACCAATAGAACCAATTTATTTTCCTGTAAGGTACAGCCAAAGAATTATTTACATTTCCTTGAGAGGGCAGGTGGGTCTGCGGTTCAACATTACATCTGGAAGATAATGAAAGCTAAATTTGATAATCTCTGAAAAAGGTCATAGAGAATGTGACATATATATGTGACAATATATGATTGTTGATACATCAACTGCTCAAGCACAGCACCAAGCTCACAGTTTACAGAGCAGTAAGTTATCCTACTGTATGGCTCACAGACATGGACTATGTGCAGTAGGCACCACAAAACCCTGAAGAAGGACCACCTGCCACAACCATTTGCAGGAATGGTGTGCTAGCTTCAGTGTGCTCACTCAGGTCAACATCCCTAGCATCACCGTTCTGAGGAAGGGTCACCGGACCCGAGATGTTAACACTGATATTTTCTTCACAGATGCTGCCAGACCTACTGAGCTTTTCAAGCAACTTTGTTTTTGTTCCTGATTTACAGCATCCGCAGTTCTTTTGGTTTTTATCCCTAGCATCACTCTTGGCCAAGTCTGTTGAGCAGTCCATGTTGTCTGCATGTCTACCTGGGCCTTATGAAACAAATTGCCTGCCTGGAGCTTTGACATGGCAAGCAAACCCCAAGAGGGCAAAATAAGTGCTTCAAGGACACCCTCAAAGCCTCCTTGAAAAGGTGCATTATTACCAAGGATACCTGGGAAAATCTAGCCCATGAAGGCCCAAAGTGGAGGGAAAGCATCTGCGAAGGAAGGATCTGCAAATCTCATTGCTGATGCAAACTGAAGTCAAGTGTTAATAGAGAAGGCAGCAAGTGGTCACTCTCACACCTCATCCTCTTACTCCCCTAACAGAGACAGAGACTGTAGCTTATGCATTGGACTGTTCAGTCAACTCACTAACTTCTAATGTGAAAGTAAGATATTCTCACCCACGAGGAGCTGTCTAAGAGGAGAGAATTGATAGGAATGCCAAGTTCATGTGACTAGCATACAATAATGATTTCTGCTTGTAGCAGTGTTAATCGTCTTGTTCGTTGGCTATAGAAGTTAGGAGAGAAAAAAATTGGAGGGTATTAGGAAAAGTCTGGGAAATGTTATTGTGATATGAACAGGGGGCCAAAATTAAACATTTTTGTACCATTTGCAACTAGCTTGAACTGTATAGACCTAGTTTGTATCTTTTAAAGAGAAGGTGCATCTGGGAATCATAGTTTAAAAGAATTGGACCTGGGAGAGACTGGGGGTTTGCAGAATAACAGAGACAGTAGACCCCATGACTTTCAAATACTGTGCTGCAGGTTTTGGCAGAGCAGATAGAAGAGAGGAGGGATGCCAAACATCCACAGACCCATAGTCAAAATGCAATGGGAATAGATGGCAGTGGAAGACAATGCCTGGAGTTAAGCCCAAGGACCTGGATGGAGTAACACAAGAAGTTAACTGATCTTGCTAGTATTCAAGATCAGTGAATGCAATTCAAGTGATATTCAAACAATTTGCAGCAGTCGCCTCAGACACTACTCAATTCAGCAATCTTCTACTCACCTACCAATTCATCTATCAATCAAGAGTCATACCTAATGTTCATATGCTTCTCCATACCCTCATATACTTCACATCACATCATGGTGAGATTCAAACCTTCTTTTCATAGCTGGGACACTCCTTTAATTTATTCAACCACAATGGTTACACCATCCAAACAAATTTCGCATCACTTATTGGTATATTTCCTTGTCTTGCTCAAGGTGGTGCACAACCAAAGACAGCAAGAGTTAAGTGGTGAATCCAGGAATGCCTGCACCACCATAACCTTCGTGGAGGACAGAATGCTGGCCATTCTTGACAAGGTCTTGACAAATTCATCAAAGATGACAGTATCCTCATATATACTTGTATTTCTCAGATCCCATTTCCATCCTCCCCGCACTCTCTGTTAAACTTACAAGCTGCAGTCAATGTTAGCATGCATCACTTTCTTACTCTCCTTGCTTTTTCATACTCATCCTTTATTTTCCTTCAGATACACAAGAGGTGCAACCTAGCCACACAGTGACAGATCACCAAGAAAAGAGTGATAATGAAGGCACAGTACAGTCACTTTCATTCACAACCTCTAGCTCATATCATAACACTGTATAAAAAGGAAAAATTAGAGATTTGGAGCTGCACATTTTGAGGACTGGGGCATGAATATTTTGCAGCAAGGGTAAGGAAGCAATAGTTTAACAGAATAAGTAGTACATCATTGGAGGGCAAGGTTGCACATAACTGCAGAGAACTCAGATGAGTATTTAAATGGGATTGATTACAGAAGAACATGAATGGTTATGCACATCAAATTGCTTAATGCATTGGCAAGCCTGCCACAAAACCTGCAGTTAACGTTAAGGTGTATAGAGGAGTTTGGCAGCTATTTGGCAAATAGCAACATGGAAACACAGAAAATAGGAGTAGGTATAGGCTATTCAGCCTTTTCAGTCTAAAAACCCTTTTTCCATTCAATATGATTTTGGCTGATCGTCAAATTCAGTACGCTGTTCCTGTTTTCTCCCCATAAACTTTGATCCCCTCAGCCCAAAGAACTATATCTAGTGCCTTCTTTAAAAGACGTAAAGTTTTAGTCTCAACCACTTTCTGTGACACACAATTCCACAGATTCCCCATTTTCTGGGTGAAGAGATTTCTTCTCATCTTAGTCTTAATTGGCTTACCCTGCATCCTTAGACTATGACCTTTGATTCTGGACTCCCAGGTGATCGGGAACGTTATTCCTGCATTTACCCTGTCTAGAGCTGTTGGAATGTCATAGGCTTCTATGAGATTCCTCCTCATTCTTCTAAACTCGAGTGAAATTAGTCTTAACTGATCAAGTGTCCCTTCATGCATCAGTCTTGCCATCCTAAGAATCAATCTATCAATCTGATAACCCTTATTGCACTCCTCCATAGCTAGAATGTCTTTCCTCAGATAAGGAGACCAAAACTGCATGCAAAACTCCAGGCATTGCCTCACCAAGGCCATGTACAATTTTAGCAAGGTATCCCTGCTCCTCTTGTTATGAAGGCCAAAATATGATTTATATTTTGCACTGTTGCGGTGCCTGCACGTTTACTTACATTAACTGGCATACAAGTGTACACAGGTCTTATTCCATCTCCTCCTTTCCAAAGCTACTGCAATTCAGATAACCTGTCTTCCTGTTTTTCCTACCAAAGAGGATAACCTCACATCTATACACTTTATACTTCATTATTTACTCAATTTGTCTAAATTGGACTGAAGTATCTCTGTATCCTCCTCACAGCTCACTGGTCCATCCAGAGATAACAAGAACGGCCGATGCTGGAGTCAGAGTCAATACAGTGTGGAGCTGGAGGAACACAGCAGGTCAGGCAGCATCAGACAGCAGTAAAGTTCATGTTTCAGGTTTACACCCTTCATCGGACTGGTGAAGGGTATAACACAAAACATCGACTTTACTGCTGCTCTGATGCTGCCTAACCTGCTGTGTTCCTCCAGCTCCACACTGTATTGACTCACTAGTCCACCCAGTTTTGTGTCATCTGCAAACTTGGAGATATCATATTTAGTTCCTTGATCTAAACCATTAATATATATTGTGAACAGCTCCGGTGTTCAAGCACTGATCCCTGTAATACCCTACTATTCACTGGCTCCCACTTGGAAAAAAACCCATTTATTCCTATTCTTTGTTCCTGTCTGTAAACAATGTAAGTACACTACTCCGAATCTCATGTGCTTTAATTTTGCTTGCTAATCTCTTATGTGGAATCTTATTGAAACTCATGAAAGTCCAAGTAAACCACATCCACTAGCCCCTTCTTATCATCTCTAGATCAAAGAACAGTATTGGACAGAAACTGGCTCTTTGGCCTACCAAGATTGCACTCACACACAATGCCTTTCTAAACTAAAAATCTTTTGTCTGTATACAGTCTGTATTTTTCCATTCCCTGCCTATTCATGTATCTGTTAAGATGCCTCTTAAACATTGCTTGTATGTCCCTCTACCATCTCCTCTGGAAGTGCATTCCAGGCACTTACCATCCTCTGTGTTAAAAACTTTGCCTCTCACATCTGCTTTAAACTTATCCCATTTTCCCTCAAACCTATGTTCCTTCATAACTGTCATTTCTATCCTGGGAAAAAGATTCCGACTATCCATTCTATCTATGCCTCTCAATTTTGTAAACTTATATCAAGTAGCCTCTCATCCTTTTACTTTCAAGTGAAGACAAAGCAAGTTTGTCTAATCTCTCCTCGTAGCTAATAACTCCAAACCAGGCAACATCCAGGTAAACTATTTCTGTACCATCTCCAAAATCTCCACATCCTTCGGGTAGTGTGGCAACCAGAATTGTACACAATATTCCAGAAGTGGCCAAACTAAAGTTCTATACAGCTGCAGTGTTACTTACACTATGCCCTGACTGAGGAAGGCAAGTATGTCACATGCCTTCTTTGCCACCCTACCCACTTGTGTTGCCACTTTCAGGGAACTTTAGACCTGTATGCCTAGACTCCTCTGTATGTTGATGCTACAGAGGTTCTGCCATTCACTATATCCTTCCCTCCTGTATCAGATCTTGCAAAATGCATCACTTTGTATTTGTCTGGATTAAACTCCATCAGTCATTTTTCTGCCCAAGTCTCCAGGTTATCTAGATCCTGCTGTATCCTTTGGCAATCCTCCTCACTATCTGCAGCTATTCAATCTTTGTGTCATCCGCAAACTGACTAATCAGACCACCCACATTCTCCTCCAAATCCTTGCACTGATCCCTGTGGAATACCACTGGTCACAGATCTCCAGAAAAAAAAAAACACCCTTCCACTGCTACTCCCTGTCTTCTATGACTAAGCCAGTTCTGCATCCATCTTACCAGCTTATCACAGATCCCAAAATTGAATTCAAACTTCACCATCTGTCATGGCAGGATTCAAAACCATATTCCCAGAATATGATCTAAAGGTTCTGATTTACTAGTCCAGTGATATTACCACTGCACCACCATCTTCCCGTCAATTTGACTCTGGTAGGATTCAAACCCACATTGAATAGCACCTTTTACCCATTGCTATTGAAGTCCAACATATTCTCCATTGTACCACAGAGCTGCATTAGTCACATCCTTGAAAACCTCCAGTAGATTTGTCAAGCATAATTTCTATTTGATAAATTCTTCCTGACTCTCTCCAATCCTGTCACTGTTTTCCAAGTGCCCTGCTATTAGATCTTTTATAATGGTCTCTAGCATTTTCCCCCTACCCACTGTTAGGATAACAGGCCCATAATCCCCTGTTTTCTCTCTACTTTTTCTCAAATAGTGATGTTATATTGGCTACTCTCCAATCCAGAGGAACTGTGCCTGAGTCTATACAAACTTGAAAGATGATCATCAGTGAATACACCATTTGTAGGGACTCTTCATTAAGTTCTCTGGGATGGAGTTTATTGGAAACTGGGAAATTATCAGCCTTTAATCCCATCAATTTCCCCAAGACCATTTCCCCACTAATGTCTTTCTCCTTCAGTTTCTCCTTCTCACTAGATCCCATGTTCCCCAAATTTTTGGCATGTTACTTGTGTTCCCTTTTGTGAAGACAGAACCAAAATATTTAATTAATTGGTCTGCCATCTCTTTGTTCCCCATTATAACTCTCCCTGTTTCTAACTTTAGGGGACCTGTATTTTCTTCACTTATCTTTCTTTCATATACCATTAGAAGCTTTTACAATCAGTTAATATGCTCCCTGCAAGCTTATTCTTGTACTCTATTTTGGAACCCCACTGCCCCAATCAATCCCTTTGTCCTCTTCTAGTGAAATCTAAACCATTCCCAGATTTCAGATTTGCTGCTTCCTTGGATCCAGTACTTTCTCTAATTTACCTTGTTAGCCGTGGTTGAGCCACATTTCTTGCTTTACTTTTGTGCCAGACATAAATGAACAATTCTTTAAATGTTTGTCGCTGCCTATCCACTGTCACCTCTTTAAGTATTATTCGTCAATTTATTACAGCTAGCTGATACTAGTCTGCAAGCAGGTGGTGAGAAGCAGTTTGGGAAAAAGAAGAAAACTAAATCAAAATCAGATTAAGATAAGAATGAACACTCAAAGATCATTCATTTGTATAAAAGTCAGCTAAAGTTTACAAGTAAAACTCCTCAGCAAGCTTTGGAGGCTCTTACGGATCTTGAGGTAAAGAAGCCCCAGATCTTTTAGACCTGAGCAAAACCTTAAAAATAAAAGCTGAATGTCAAGCAACAAATGGAATTTGACCATGTTAAATGACAGCAAGCGTTGAAGAAGCCTACTTACCTAAAAGTGACAGCTGCAGAACAAGCCCAGCCATCAGCAGGCACAAAGCACTACCAAGCCTCAGAGAATGATAAGGAACAGTATTTTAGGTAAAACAGTTGCTTGCAAGGCAATAAAGGAAAACAAATGTCTTCAAGTCTTTCATTCACTAGACAGCAGTTCAAAAGGATGGTAAAGTTATAGAGTGCAGTTCACACAACTGCTTCATAAACAGGCAGAGTTGCTAACAATCCATAGGAAAGTGCTTAGAGAAAAGCAGGAATGCACAACTGAGAAAGGAAAGTTTACAGCAAAATTCCACAAATCCTGTGCTGAGACAACCAGAGTTCTTACACAACTGAGACTCAAAAAGACACCTTGTTAGGAGAAAAGGCATCTCTTTTACTAAAATATTTAGGAGCTCAAAGATCACTGTGAACTATTGACTGATCAAGTTAAGTGATCAACTACAGAATGATAATAATAGTTTGAGGAAGGAATTGAAAAGTTAAAATTATGATTAGATTCTCTTTTGAAGATGATCATTATTTAGCTGATCTTGCTGTATTTGGACATGGACTACTCCACTATCTGAGGAATAAGGAAAGAAGGGTGCTGAATATTGTGCAAACATAAGTAAAGATCTCTACATTTGACCTTATGGAGAGAAAGTAATTGATGAAGCAGCTAAACATGATAAGACCACTGAAATGACCTTGTGGAACTCCTGCAAACATGTCCTGGCGTTAAGATGAATGACCTCCAGCAACTACAACTAGTTGTTCTACACTCACCTCATCTCTGATGGAAATTTGACGGATGGGACAGTGACTGACGAGTTGGTTTTGTCCTGGTTTTTGTGTGCAGGACATAACTGGGCAATTTTTCACATTCAGGGAGATATAGGGGTGTAGTATAGGGGAAGGCAATGCCCACTGTTATTATTGCCAAACTATTAATCCAGAGACCCAGCCAATGTTCTGAGGACCCAGGTTCAAATCCTGCCAGGGCAGATGGTGGAATTTGAATTTAATACAAAAAAAACTGGAATTAGGAATTACTGATGACTATGAAATCACTGTCGATTGTCAGAAAAACCTATTCGCTGATGTTCTTCAGGGAAGGAAATCTGCCATCCTCACTTGGTCTGGCCTACATGTGATTCTAGACCCATACCAATACGGTTGACTCTCATTTGCCCTCTGAAATGGCCTAGCAAGCCATTCAGTTGTACCAATCACTCACCAACACCTTCTCAAGGGTAACTAAGGACGACAATAAACGCTGGCCAGCAAGCAACGCCCACATGCCACAAAATGAATAAACAAAAAAAAAATGCTACAGGAATAGTTTGACTAGTAGTGCAACAAGTTCTGGAGTACACATTTTAAGCACTATTGCTAGAATGTTGTCAGAGCCCATAGCCTTTGCAGTATCCACTGCCTTCAACTGCTTCTTGTAATCAAATGGAATGAATTAGAATAGTTGAAAGCTCACATCTGTGATGCTGGGACCTCTAAATGAGACCAAAATGGATCATTTGCCTGGGGTGTCTGGTTGAAGATTCTTGAAAATGCTTCAGTCTTACCTTTTTCAATAACGTGCTGCCACCACTCCCCACCACCCCCACCCCTGCCCCAACTATTGAGGATCAGTATAAATGCGAAGCTTCTTACTCCAATGAGTTGTCTAATTATTCACCAACATTCACAACTGGATGTGACAGGACTATAGAATGTGGATTTGATCCATTGGTTGTGGAGCCATTTACCTCTGTCTATCACTTGCTGCTTATGTTGTTTGACACACATAGTCCTGTTTTAGAGCTTCACCTCATTTTTGGGTATGTCTGGTGCTGCTCCTAGCATGCCCCTCAGCACACTCGATTGAACCTGCATTGACCCCTGACTTAATTATAATGGTGTAGAATATGTAGGCCCTTGAGATTGCAGATTATGTTTGAGTAAAATTCTGCTGCTGTTGGTGGCCTATCTACACCTCATGGATGCCTAATCTTGAGTTGCTAGATCTGTTTGAAATCTGTCCCCTTTAACATAGTGGTAGAGCCACACAAGACAATGGAGATATCTTCAATATGAAAGTGAGATTCATCTCCACGACTGGGTAGTGGCCATTCCTACAGATGTTGTCATGGAAAGGTGTACCAAAGCAGGCAGATTGGTAATGATAAAGATCAACTTTTTCCTTCCTGTTGATTCCTTCACCACCTATGACAGATTCAGTTTAGTAGCTATGTCCTTTAGGATTTGAACAGCAGTGGTGCTGCCTAGATAGTCTTGGTGATAGAAATTGAAGTCCCCCACCCTGTGTACATTGTGGCCTGACAACCCTTAGTGCTTCCTTCAGATGATGCTCCATATGGAGGAACACTGATTCACAGTTGAGCAGGGACGTGAGTAAAGAAGGTACATTACAATCAGCAGGAGATTTCCTTTGGAGTCTCAGGGGAATGTAGCACCGAAAGCCAATTTTCTGGTAATCAGACTAACTCTACTGTACCAAGGAGTACATCAGGTTCTAAGTGATCAATTGTGATAGGGGACTGTCTAGTCAGAGGCACAGATAAACGTTTCTGCGGCCAACAATGAGACATCAGAATGGTTTATTACCTCCCTGGTGCCAGGATCAAGGATATCTCAGAAAGGGTGCAGAATATTCTCAAAGGGGAGAGGAACCAGGAGGAGGTCATTGTACACATTGGAACTAATGAAATAGGAAGAGAAAAGGATGAGGTTCTGAGGACACAATATAGGAAATTAGGCAGGAATTTATAAAGGAGGTCCTCAAGGGTAGTAATATCTGGATTACTCCTGGTGCCATGAGCTAGTAAGAGTAGGAATAGGAGGATAGAGTAGATTGATGCGTGGCTGAGGAGCTGGTGTAGGGGAGAAGGATTCTGTTTTTTGGATCATTGGAATCTCTTCTGGGGTAGAAGTATAACTGTATAAGAAGGACGGAGTGCACCTGAATTGGAAGGGGGCTAATATCCAGGCGGAGAGATTTGCTAGAGCTGCTCAGGAGGATTTAAACTAGTAAGAGGGGTGGGAGTGAGGGAGGTGGAGGTGGAACCCAGGGATATAGTGAGAAAAGAGGTCAGCCTGAGACTGGTGCAATTGGGAAAAGGAGTGAATCAAAAAGCCAGGGCAGGTAGGAAAAAAGCAGAGAACGAGGTAGGCCTGATAAATTAAATTGCATTTATTTCAATGCAAGAGGCCGAACAGGTAAGGCAGATGAACTCAGGGCATGGTTGGGAACATGGGACTGGGCTATCACAGCGATTGCAGAAACATGGCTCAGGGATGGACAGGACTAGCAGCTCAATGTTCCAGGGTATGGATGCTGTAGGAAGGATAGAAAGGGGCACAAGAGAGGAGGGGGAGTGGCATTTTTTGATCAGGAATAACTCTATGGCTGTACTTAGGGAAGATATTCTTGGGAGTACGTCCAGAGAAGTTATTTGGGTGGAACTGAGAGATAAGGAAGGGATGATCATCTTAATGGGATTGTACTATAGAGCCCCCCACCCGCAATAGTCAGTGAGAAATTGGGAAGCAAATTTATAAGAAGATCTCAGTTATCTGTAAGGATAATAGGGTGGTTATAGTAGGAGATTTTAACTTTCCAAACACAGACTCGGGCTGCCATAGTGTTAAGGGGTCAGATGGAGAGGAATTTGTTAAGTGTGTACAAGAACATTTTCTGATTAAGTTTGTGGAAGTACCTACTAAAGAAGGAGCAAAACTTGACCTACTCTTGGGGGAGAAAAGGTAGCGTGGGTGACTGAGGTATCAGTAGGAGAGCATTTTGGGGCCAGTGACCGTATTTCTATTAGTTTCAAAATAGTAATGGAAAAGGATAGACTGGATCTAAAAGTTAAAGTTCTACATTGGAGAAAGGCCAATTTTGATGGTTTGAGGAAATAACTTTTAAAAGTTAACCGGGGGCAGATGTTCACAGGTAAAGGGGCAGCTAGGAAGTGGGAGGCCTTCAAAAATGAGATAACGAGAGTCCAGAGACAGTATGTTCCTGTTGGGGTAAAGGGTAAGGCTGTTAAGTATAGGGAATGCTGGATGACTAGAGAAATTGAGGTTTTGGTCAAGATAAGAAAGAAAGTGTATGTCTGGTGTAGACAGCAGGATTGAGTGAATCGCTAGAAGAGTATAAAGGCAGTAGAAGTATACTTAAGAGGGAAAACAAGAGGGCAAAAAGGGAACATGAGATAGTTTTGGCAAATAGAGTTAAGGAGAATCCAAAGAGATTCTACAAATACATCAAAGATAAAAATGTAACTAAGAAAGGAATAGCACCCCTTAACGATCACCAAGGGCGCCTCTGTGTGAAACTGCAGAAGATGGGAGAGATGCTAAATAAATATTTTGCATTGGTGTTTACTGTGGAGAAACATTTGGAAGCTAGAGAACTTGGGAAAATAAATAGCAACATTTTGAAAAATGTCCATATTGCAGAGAAGGAGGTGCTGAATGTCTTAAAACACATAAAGGTGGGTAAATCCCTGGAACCTGATCAGGTGCACCCTAAAATGCTATGGTAAGCATGGTAAGTGATTTTGGCCCCTTGCTGAGGTATTTGTATCATCAATAGCCACAGACGAGGTGCCAGAAAACTGGAGGTTGGCTAATGTGGTACCATTATTTACAAAAAATGGTAAGGAAAAGCCAGGGCACTATAGAGTGTGAGCCTGACATCAGTGGTGGGCAAGTTGTTGGAGGAAATCCTGAGGGACAATATTTACATGTATTTGGAAAGGCAAAGTCTGATTAGGGGTAGTCAACATGACTTTGTGCATGGAAAATGGTATCTCACTAATTTGATTCAGTTTAAAGTTTTTGAGAAGATTTGTCGCTCGGGTTGTGGATGAGGTTGTAGACTTGCTCGCCAAGCCGGTGGTTTGATTGCAAACGTTTTGTCATCCTGCTAGGTAACATTGTCAGTGCACCTCCAGTGAAGCTTTGGTGTTCTGTCCCGCTTATTATTTAAATGCCTTGGTTTGCTGGTGTGATTGGTATTACTTCCGGTTTTGTTTCTCAGTGGTTTGTACACAGGATCCAATTCAATGTGTTTGTTGATGGAATGTTGGAATACCAGACCACCAGGAATTCCTGGTGTGTCTCTGTTTGGCTTGTGCGATTATTGATGTGTAGTGTTTCTCATCGTCCTTGCATGGTATTTTGTACATTACCCCAGCTTTGTCGGTTTTGGGTACGGGATCCTTTAAGTTTGTCAGTCGCTGTTGTAGCGTGGTTGTTGGTTTGTGGGCAGCTCTGATACCTAGGGGTCTGAGTAGTTTTGTGGTCATCTCTGAAATGTCCTTGATGTACGGTAGGGTGATAAGTTATTCTGGTCGTGTTGTGTCTTCCTGTTCCGGTCTGTCTTGGAGGAATCGGCGGATTGTGTTTTTTGGGTATCAATTTCGTTTGAAGACTCTATAGAAGTATTCCTGTTCTGCTTTGAGTAGTTGCGGTTTTCTGCAATGTGTTGTGGCTCACTTAAATAGTATCCTGATGCAGCTCCACTTGTGGGCATTGTGTGGATACTGGTGTAATTGACTATATGGTCCGTATGTGTGGTCTTTCTATATATGCTAGTCTGGAGTTCCCCGTTGTTTTTGCGTTCTACCGTTATGTCCAGTAAGGGTAGTTGGTTGTTGTTCTCTTCTTCTTCTTTTGTGAATTCTATCCCGGTAAGGACATTGTTTATGTGTCGGTGGGTTTCTTCCAGTTTAGTGCGTTTAATAACCACAAAGGTGTCATTTACGTATCGGACCCAAAGTTCAGGTTGTATAGTAGGAAGTGCTATCCGTTCTAATCTTTGCATTACTGCTTCTGTAATCAGTTCTGATAATGGGGACCCCATTGGTGTTTCGTTGATTTGTTTGTGTATGTTGTTGTTGAAGGTGAAGTGGGTTGTGAGGCACAAATCTAGCAGTTTCATGGTGGTGTCCTTATTGATGTTGTCAGTGTCCTGGGTTGCCTGATTACTTGATTCATCCAGTAGTGTGGCAATTGTCTCTTTGGCTAGGTCGATGTTTATGGATATAAATAGTGCTGTTATATCGAAGGATATCATCATCTTGTCCTCTTCTATCCTGGTATCCTTGATGATGTTGAGGAATTCTTGGGATGAATGGATGGCGTTGGTAGTGTTGTCCACTAAAGTATTTCACTTTCTGTTGTAGTTTTTTGGCAAATCTATATGTTGGTGTACCTGGTAGTTAGACAATGGGTCTGAAGGGACCCCCAGTTGTGTATCTAGGCAAGTCCGTAGAATCAGGGTGTGTTGGATCCCTCTGGCCTCATTTGTTTTATTAGTCTGTCTTACTGATGTCTCTTGAGCTGTGCTTCTACCTCCTTCCCAAATTCCACAACCCTGACTGCCCTGGCCGACCCATTGTCTCTGCCCGCTCCTGCCCCACTGAATCTATCTCCACTTATCTCGACTCCATTTACTCCCCCCTGGTCCAGGAACTCCCCACTGGTCCAGGAACTCCCCACCTACGTCTGAGAAACCACCTACTCCCTCCACCTCCTCCAAGTCTTCCAGTTCCTTGGCCCCCAACACCTCAACTTCACTGTGGACATCTAATCCCTATACACTTGCATTCCCCACGAAGATGGCCTAAAAGCCCTCCGCTTCTTCCTCTCCTGCAGGCCCAACTAGTCCCCCTCCACCGACACCCTTATCTGCTTAACTGAACTCGTCCTTATCCTGAACAACTTCTCCTTCAACTCCTCCCACTTCCTACAAACTAAGTGGGTGGCCATGGGAACCCACATGAGTCCAAGCTATGCCTGCCTTTTTGTAGGATACGTGGAACAGTCCCTCTTCCGCAGCTACACTGGCCCTATCCCCCACCTCTTCCTCTGCTACATCAATGACTGTATCAGCGCTGCTTCATGCTCCCACGAGGAGCTTGAACAGTTTATCAACTTCACTAACACTTTTCAACACAACCTAAAATTCACCTGGACCATCTCTGATACCTCTCTCTCCTTCCTGGACCTCTCTGTCTCCAACACTGGTGACCACCTCAAAACTGATATTTATTTCAAGCCCACCGACTCCCACAGCTACTTGGACTACACCTCCTCTCACCCATCTTCCTGCAAGAATGCGATCCCCTACTCCCAATTCCTCCGCTGCGTCTGCTCCCAAGATGGGGGCTTCCACTCCCGAACATCCCAGATGTCCTCGTATTTCAAGGACCGCAACTTTCCCTGCTTCAGTGGTCGAAAATGCTCTCGACCGCATCTCTTGCGTTTCCCACACCTCTGCCCTCACATCCCCTCCCTACAACAAAAACAAAGACAGAATCCCCCTTGTCCTCATGTATTACCCCACTAACCTCCAGATTCAACGTATCATTCTCCGTCATTTGCAATCTAACCCCACAACCAAGGATCTATTTCCCTCCCCACCCCTATCTGCCTTCCGGAGGGACCACTCTCTCCGTGACTCCCTTGTCCGCTCCATATTCCCCACCAGCCCCACCATCCCCGGCACTTTTCCCTGCAACCGCAGGAAGTGCTACACCTGCCCCTACACCTCCCCCCTCACCTCCATCCAAGGGACCAAAAAAAACCTTCCACATCAGACAGATGTTCACCTGCACATCCGCTAACGTGGTTTACTGCATCCGCTGCTCCCGATGTGGCCTCCTCTACATTGGTGAAACCAAGTGGAGGCTTGGAGATCACTTTGTAGAGCACCTGTGCTCTGTTCATGACAAACGACACCTTCCAGCCGCGAACCACTTCAACTCCCCCTCTTGCTCCCTGGATGACATGTCCACCCTGGGCCTCCTCCAGTGTCACAATGATGCCATCCGGAAACTGCAGCACCTCATATTCCAACTTCGGAGCCTACAACCCAATGTCCTCAATGTGGGCTTTACCAGTTTCAAAATCTCCCCACCCCCAGCCTCATCCCATGACCAACTCTCCCTCTCATCCTTACCTCCTTGACCTGACACAACCTGTCCATCTCCTCTCCTACCTATAGCTCCTCCCACCTCACTGACCAATCCCCACCACTGCCTTCCTGCACTCACCTATCACCATCCCACCCACCTTCCCTAGTCCCACCCCTCCTCTTTCTATTTATTTCAGAGCTCCCTTCCCCCTCCCCCATTTTTGAAGAAGGGTCACGAACCGAAACATCAGCGTTCCTGCTCCTCTGATGCTGCCTGACCTGCTGTGTTCCTCCAGCTGTGTTAAAACTGGGGTAATATACAAAATACCATGCAAGGACTGTGAAAAACACTACATAGGCAAACCGGAAGAAAATTGACTATACAGATACATGAAAACCAAGTAGCCACCAAGAGACATGACCAATTCTCACTTGTCTCACTGCACACGGACAACGAGGGACACTAATTCGACTGGGACAACACATCGATAATCACACAAGCCAAACAGAGACACACCAAGGAATTCCTGGAGGCCAGGTATTCCAACCGGAACTCCATAAACAAACACATTAAATTAGATCCTGTGTACCAGGCACTGAGAAACAAAACCGGAAATAATACTAATCACACCAGCAAACTGAGGCATATAAATAACAAGGGGGACAGAAAACCGCCGCTTCACCGGAGGCGCACTGCCGATGTTACCTAGCAGGGTGATGAAACGTTTGCAACCCCACACACACAAGCTTGGTGAGCAAGTCTACAACCTCATTGAGGTTTTTGAAGAAATAACAAAAAGTATCGATGAAGGCAGAGCGGTGGACGTGATCTATATGGAGTCCAGTAAGGCATTCGACAAGGTTCCGCATAGTAGACTGGTTAGCAAGCTTTGATCACATGGAATACAGGGAGAACTAGCTATTTGGATACAGAACTGGCTCAAAGTTGGGAGGCAGAGAGTGGTGGTGGAGGCTTGCTTTTCAGACTGGAGACCTATGACCAGCAATATGTCACAAGGATTGGTGGTGGGTGCACTGCTTTTCATCATTTCTATCAATGATTTAAATGTGAACATAGGAGGTATAGTTAGTTAGTTTGCAGATGACACCAAAATTGTTGATTTCATGACAGCCAAGAAAGTTACCTCAGACTACAAGAGGACCTTGATCAGATGGACTGGTGAGCCGAGGAGTGGCACATGGAGTTTAATTTAGATAAATGTGAGGTGCTGCATTTTGGAAAGGACTTAATGGTAAGGTCCTGGGGAGTGTTGCTGAACAAAGTGACCTTGGAGAGCTGGTTCATTGTTCCTTGAAAGTGGAGTAACAGGTAGACAGGATAGTGAGGAAGGCATTTGGTATGCTTGCCTTTATTGATTAGTGCATTGAGTATAGAAGTGGGCGACCATGTACGGCTGTATAAGACATAGGTTAGGCCACTTTTAGAATACTGCATTTAGATCTGGTCTCCCCGCTATAGGAAGGATGCTGTGAAATTTGAAAGGTCTCAGAAAAGACTTAAAAGGATGTTGCCAGGATTGGAGGGTTTAAGCTATAGGGATATGCTGAATAGTCTGGGACTATTTTCCCTGGAGTACTGGAGGCTGAGGGGTGACCTTATAGAAGTTTATAAAACCATGAAGGGTGTAGGTCAGGTAAATAGTTAAGGTCTTTTCCCCATGGTAGGGGAGTCCAAAACTAGAGGGCATAGGTTTAAGGTGAGAGGGGAAAGATTTGAAAGGGAGCTGAGGGGCAATGTTTTCACACAGAGGGTGGTGTGTGTATGGAATAAGCTGCCAGAGGAAGTGATGGAGACGGGTACAATTATAACATTTAAAAGGCATCTGGATGGGTATCATGACTGGAAGGGTTTAGATGGATATGGGCCAAATGCTGGAAAATGGGACTAGATTAATTTATGATATCTGGTCAGCATGGACGAGTTGAAATGAAGGGTCCGTTTCCATGCTGTACAGGCCTATGACTGTATAATGCCATGGGAGTCCATGGGCTCCAGAGCCAATTCTGAGAACTTCAAGGCAATGAACCCTCTTGCCCACTGATTTTCCGAGTTGGGATTTATCCTGCCTCTGAATACCCAATCAGGAATGAAAATTGGGAGCCTTCCTCTTCCTCTTCCCAGTGGTTCTATGAAATACAATTCTTACAGCTTTGCAGAGGTTAAGACAGGCTGCTCAGATTGCTGCTTTGACAACAGAACTAGTTTTCTTCTGTTAGCAAACAGATATAAAGTTAAACAAAAGGTCCTTCTACCACTGCATCCCATCTCCATCAAGATATGCCATCCTTTGGAATATTCTCTCACACAAATGAAAAAAATTATTTTACCTTCAACACGGCTCTTTGATTCTATAACTCAAATGAATATGTTAGATGCAATTGCCATCCTTCCAGACTCTCTGGGTCCTTGAAGAGATCCAGAGATGGCCGCACATTGTTTAAGTTTTGCTTACTATCAACTCTGAACTTATAAAATAAACACGGGTCAGTATTTAAGCATGAAAAACCCAGGCTTGTTTGGGTTGCATGTTAATTTTTTTATCCAATTATTTCCAGTTATACTTAATGCTTTAATGTTCATCCTAAAATTTTAATTCTTAAAACTAAGAATTATATTCTCAAACATACGAATTAGATACACACAACAATATCCATAATTCCCTGTACAATTAATGAGGAGACACTAAATTGATGCCAAGTGTATTCAAGTGAGAGTTTATCAGTTGTAAAATGGGAAGGGTACTTGCTTCTGTTTTCGCAAACAGGAATTATTGTCAATAAGTTCCGTCAAATGCAGATGCAGAATTGGATTTTAAATTTACATCCATTGAGAACAAACTTGTATATTTTTATTCTGAAACAGATGAGTGGAGATAGTTGTCTGTGAAGAAGATATCGTACATTAATTTTGTGTGGTCTAATGTAATTCCAGGAAGAATTAACAGCTATTCTAATTTTTAAGAGTAGTCATTTACTTAAGTTACATTATTACTTCCCATTTAGAGCAAGAGTTCTGTTATTCCTTTTGAACTGTTACATAACTGGTGAATGTAATTGTTGTGTGTTCTGTGTAATGCTCTGTAACAGTGGTTATGAGTTAATATTTGAAAATTCTAATCATAAACTCCATAATGCCTGCTCTGGTAGGCCTCATGGTATTTGTCTCAGTAGAAGCAAAAACATTAAAGATGATGTCATCATTAACGTATCATAGTGGGTGTACAGCAATAAAAGGCCTCAGTGATCATTTTAACTTTTGTGATAGAGTAAAATAGGCAATGTGGAATATAATGCCCAGCATATAGCACTCCTATTTTTATTTTCTATAGACTTAAATGTAGCCCCCACTGGTCTCTTCTTAAATTTCTGCAGTATGTCTTTGGACCAACAAAACTCCCCACTGTGGAACCCTGCCGTGACTACGTATGCATCGTGCATTGAATTCAATAACCGAGTTGAGTCAGCTAAGATTAGATGCTTTACATAACTTTTTTGGGCTGAATGCTGATGGTGCATTGACATCATCGTCCTAATGTTGAGTGCTAGTAATTGATTCTTGATCTGGTCCAGGTTATTTGGAGAAGTGGGCAAGAACACAAGGATCAGGTAATGGGGATGTAGGAGTTGAGTGGCAAGCAATCTTTTTTTTACTATGGTCTTTGCTTTGGTGCCAAATCCAAAACAGTTTCTGTGCAGTCGCTTAGATGCTCCAGCTAAGTAATGGGGAGACAAACCATGTCATATGGGCATTTTGCACATCTTTTGCATACTGTCCTGAACACCTTTGTGATGATTGCCAACACTGGATTGGATGATTCCTTGGGGTTCATTGTAAACTTCAGGCCTTTGCATTCGGAAATATGGAAAGCAGTTTCCCAATGCACCAGGACACCTCCCTTGTTTCGTTCTCTATTTTAGCTTTTTGTTCCTGAAAGGCAAATTTTCACATTCTTCCTTTGTTCTTTTAGCATAACTGGCTTTCAGTTTATATTGAAAACATTCTGTTCATGTGCACAGACCTTTTGGTGTTGTTTCAATGTTTAGTTTCTACAGAACTTTGAACTCTAACGGTGCTTTTGACTTTACATTCTTTGTGCGCGTCTTTTTTGAGAAATCAGCTAGAAAATTGTGGAGGCAAAGGAGAAACAGAAAAAATCAACAAGGAAAGCAAAATGAAGTTCCAGGTGAAAAGAGAAAATAGAAGGATTCATACTCGCAGGATTGCTCATCCTCCAAACAGAGAAAATAAACCTAGGACAATATTAACGAGTAGCATTACCTAAGACTGTAGTTCTCTAGGTAGGCCAAGACAGAGTTGCGTAACTTTGTGCATAAATTCTGTAATAAGCTACACAGCCAGCACCACTTAATCTGTTTCAAAGTCAATATAAATCTAATTTCTTAGTTTTGTGCTTCTTCAGATTGTCATTGGGATATTAGCAAAATCAGTATCTGCGGTTTGTTATTTGTTTAGATGGCTGTCTGATGGTTGCTGAACCAATTCTTTTTATCGCTTTCCCCATAGACATCCTGAAACAGTAAGGTGGTAGGTCTCTGGGCTTAGCTCAGCTAACAAGACTTCCCTAAGTCCATAGAATTTTTTTCAATTTATTATACCCATGTCATTCTACACTTCATGAATTGCAAAGACTTCCACTCTAATAATATGTTACTGCTGTAACAGTAGTTACTGCTCATCATGCAGATTTCTTCCTGCTTTTCTGGCAGTTGCTGTGACATTATTGTTTTGCATCAATCCTCCATTACCCCAGTCTCTGCCCCTGAAAAACAGGTTAAAGATTAGCTGTTTGAGACCCAGGATTATTTTTTACACATGTGGTTAATAACTATTCTCAACAATCCAACCTTGGCAGCTGAACTGTGCTACAATCAGATCTATGGTTTTATTAAGGAGACTCTTTCAGTCTTCCAGCAATTATTCTGATGCCTGGAGAGGTCTGGCAACATTCTGTAGTACACTCAATAAAAGAGTGCCCGGTGAGATTATAGATTTCAGCATGTGGAACCGCATAAGGAGCTATCATTGAATGAGAAAATGCTGCATGATGAAGGAAAGGTCACTGGCTGGAATTGATGTTGAAAAGAAACGGGAGGAAAGGAGTTTTTTACTGCTACTGTTCTTCAGTGGCAGCAATTGAACAGCTTTCCAGCTGAAGAGTCCATTGTCTGTGCAGTCATTTCCAATATTTCTCCAAGCCCTTCAGCTTGCAAGTAAACTTACTGACTAACATTGATATTATGCTAACTAACATTGTATGGTTACCAACAAGTACAGAAAGTATCTCTGGAGACAAAGATATCAAAAATAATCAGTATTCCAGCTTACATAAATGTTGAAACCCAAGTAGAAATAATTGATGTTTTGAAGATCATTTTTCAATCCTCACTAAATACATGTAAGCTACCACATAATTCTGCAAACTTCTACCATTATTCATAAAGGGTGCAATGGATATGCCAAATAATTGTAGGGCAGTCAGTCTGACCTCGGTGATGGGCAAATTACTGGAATCAATATTGAGAGATAATATCAACAGTTACTTGCAAATGTATGGATCAATAAGAGATGGTCAACGTGATTTACTTAAAGGAAGGTTGTGCGGAACATAAGAAATAGAAATAGAAGTCGGCCATTCAGTCCCTCGAGCCTGTCCCACCATTCGACAGGATGATGACTGTCCTGCTGCAGGCCTCAAATCCTCTTTTGTGCCAGATCCTTATAACCCTGAACTCCCCAGACTTTCCATAATTTATCCACCTGCTCTTCAAATACTTTCAGTGATCTAGCCTCCACAACTGTACAGATTTCTAGACATTCACTGCTATCTGGGAGAAGAAATTTCTTCATATCATGGTTTTAAATAATAGTTCACTTATTCTGTATTTATATCCTTCAGTTTGAGATTTCCCCACCAGTGGAAACATCATCTCCACATCTATCATGTCATGGCCCCTCAGAATCTTGTGTGTTTCAATAAGATCACTCCCTATTCTTTTAAATTCCAATGAACAAAGGCTTACCTTGCTTAGCCATTCTTGTTATGTCATCCCAGGAATCAGCATAGTGACTCTGTTTGAACTGTCTGCAATTCAGGTGCAATCTCACCGACACCCTGTACAGTTGTAATTAGGCTTCTCATTTTTAAAACTCCAATTCTTAGCAATAAATATTAAGATTCCAATTGCCTTCTTACCCTACTTGCTGTACATGCATGTTAACAATTTTTGGTGAAATCTGAGTTGCATCCTTTAGTTTGGAGGTTTTATTTTACTGGGGTGCTGAGTGAGTTTTCTTGCCTAAACCTACCAAATGCACCTCATTTATTATCTACCATTCTCCTATGGCATCTCTCACATCTGATTCCCATCTTAGCAGCATCTTTCCCAGGCCAAAGGGCCACTCACTTGACATCTCAGAATTCATCAACAACCCTTGTATTGTGCCATCTTTGAAAGGCAGTTGTGCAGCTGACCAAGCACAGTCAGTCAGGAAATGGCCTACACAGTTCCTCACATTTGCATCGGACATTGTGGAGGAAATCTATTCTCTGCTTCTTGTCATGATCCTGGATGTCTGACTGGATGGGTTAGTGGAGAGGGAGCATCAACTTCTAGCTGTGGAGGACATGACACCGACTATGACAGTCTGGCCTGAGGTTACCACCCAGATAAAAACAGTTTAAGGAGAGCACAGTGACGTACAAAGAAGATCAATGATCTTCCCCACTTCAACAGTGTAAGTGCCATCATCCACCTCTCGCCAAGGCTCATGCTCGACCACTCTCACATCTTCCTTAATTCATTATCACTGATCCTGCATGCACTCTACGCTATGTACTCACTCATCGGGCGCACTTCACAACCTGCACCAAAAGTAGCAGTTGTGCACTCAATATTCATCTCCCATAATATCCGCCTTTCTCTCATTCCAGGAGAAAAAGAAACCACAATAGGGCAGAAAGAGACAAGACAGATGATGCGCTGCCTGACATTTAGCTACTCACCCCTTATAAGGACAGCATCCTGACTTTGACCAGCCTAATCAGACTCTGGACATACCAGAGGCTGCCGTCCATTAACTCATCCTGGTGCCCCTCTGAAGTTGCATCATAAGAAGACAACATCCTTGTGGATGGGTTTCTTAGAACTGTTGAGAGCAATTTAAACTAATTCAGCATGGGAAGTGGACACAGAGTATTAGTACAATAAGGGCACAGCAAACTTTAGTAAAGGAACCAAGACAGAGGGGCTTCAGTAATTTTGAGTTTCAAGGGACTGAGGCGAGACTCTGCTTTAATGCGAGGAGTATTATAGGTAAGACAGATGAGTTAAGGGTGTGGTATTGTCACATGAAATTGCAATGTTGTTGCCATCATAAAGGCATGATTGTAGAAGGGGCAGGACTGGCAAATTAACATTCCAAGGTATAGGATCTTCAGCCAGGACAGGGGATGGTGTAAAAGAGGAGGTGGTGTAACATTATTAATTAAGGAGCTGATTGCTGCAGTAAGGGGGGATGGAATCTTGGAAGGATTGGGTAGAGTTTAGGAATAAAAAGGAGGCAGTCACACTCCTGGGAATGTATTATAGTCACCCAAACAGACAGTTTGCAATTGCGGAGCACATATGTAGTCAATTTACGAAGATATCTAAAAACAATGATGGAGCAATTAGGACATTCCGAGTTCTCCAACATTAATTGGGATAGTCATAATGTAATCAGTTTAGAGGTGCAAGATTTCTTGAAATGTATTCAGGTGAACATTTTATATCAACTTTAGAAGGTCCAACAAGGGTCAGTGCAATGCTGGGCCTAATTCTGGGGGAGAAAAAAGTCCATCAGGTCATCGAGGTGGCAGTGGTAAAGCATTTTAATGATTGTGACCACAACACAGTATGTTTTAAGTTTGTTACAGAAAAGTTAAAAGAAGGGCTTTGGTGGAAGGCAGATTTCATGAAAATAAGGCAGATAAGGTGAAAATAGGCTAGAAACAGCTACTTCTGAGTAAATCTACAGAAGAACAGTCCGAGGAAGTCAAAATGGAATTGGTGTGAGTATAAACCCAAGGTATTTCCATTAGAATGAAAAGTAAGAGAAACAAGCCCAGAGAGCCCAGGGTGTCTTGGAATATTCAAGAACGGAGAATAAGGAAAATAAAGTCTTTTAACAGGCACAAAGGGGAAAAATAAAACAATGGAGGCCCTAGAGGAGTTAAGAAATTGTGCAGTGGGATCTTAAGAAAACA
Organism: Rhincodon typus; assembly: GCF_021869965.1. Lineage (NCBI taxonomy): Eukaryota > Metazoa > Chordata > Chondrichthyes > Orectolobiformes > Rhincodontidae > Rhincodon > Rhincodon typus. The sequence continues at coordinate 58,846,463 of NC_063337.1, read as the reverse complement.
TTTAGGAGAACAAAGAGGGAACACAAGAAAGGATTGGTGCGTAATATAAGGGAGAATCCCAAGATATTCTATAAGTTTATACCGGGAAAGAGTAGGGCCCATTAGAGACCAAGAAGGCAAGCTCTACGTGGAGCCGGAAGACATTGGTAGGGCTTTAAACAAGTACTTCACATCTGTTTTCACCTTGGAGAAGGAGAATGTAGGTATACAATTTGGAAAGAGGAACGGTGAGGTTCTTAAGCAGTTTGAAGTATGGAGTGGGGAGGTACTGGGAGTTTCGGCAAGCTTGAAAATGGAAAATGAGCAGGTTCGGATGAGTAGTATCCCAAGCTTCATTGGAAAACAAGAAAGGAAATTACAGGAGCTGTGATCCAAATTTTTAATTCCTCTCAGGTGACAGCAAAGGTGCTGGAGAACTGGAGAACAGCAAATGAGGTTTCACTTTTCAAAAAGGTACAGATAAACCAGGGAGTTACAGACAAGTGAGTTTCACATCAGTGGTAGAGAAGGGAAACTATTAAAAAAAATTCTGAAGGATCGAATAACTCTACTTGGAGAGGCAAGGTTTGATCAGTAACAGTCAATATGGCTTTGTCAAATGGAAGACGTGCTTCACAAATTTGATTGAATTTTGAGATGGTGGCCAGGTGTACACAAGGGTGGTGCAGTTAATATAGTTTGTATGGATTTCAGCAAAACCTTTCACAATGTGCCACATGAGTGACTGATAAGTAAGGTAACCACACACATGGGATAGAGTCATAGAATCATATGGAAAAGGACCCTTTGTTCTAACAATAACACACCGACCATGTTTTTAAACTAAACTATTGTCACTTGCCTGTGTTTGGCCCATACCCTTCCAAACCTTCACTATTCATGTACTATTCCAAATGTCTTTTAAATGTTATAACTATACCTGCATCCATCACTTTCTCTTGCAGTTCATTCCACACACGAGTCACTCTGTGTAAAAAAAATGTTGCCCCTCATGTCCTTTTTAAAACTTTCTTCTCTCATCTCAAAAATATTCACCCTAGTTTTGAATTCCCCCACCCAAGGGAAAAGACCCTTGCTATTCATTTTATCAATACCTGTCATGATTTTCTAAACCTCCACAAGGTCACCTTCAACCTCCTACGCTCCAGTAAATAAAAAATTCCAGCCTAACCAGCCTATTTTTATATCTCAAACTCTTCATTCCCAGCAGCAACCTGGTAAATCTTTTCTGAGCCCTCTCCAATTTAAGAATATCTTTTCTACAGCAGGGTGACCAGAACCGCACTCCAGAAGAGGCCTCATCAACACCCTGTACAACCTCAACATGACGTCTCAACCCCTATCCTCAAAGGTCTGAGCAATGAAGGCAAGCATGCTAAATGCCTTCTTGGTAACTTGGATCCAGAATTGGCTTATTGGCAGGAGAGAGAGGCTGGTGGTAGAAGAACAGCTTGTGTGACTGCAGGCTGATGTCTAGTGACATACCATAGGGATCGGTGCTGGGTTCCTTCTTGTTTGTGATACATGTAAATGATGTAAAAGCAAATGTAGAGGTGTAGAGTGATATGTAAGTTTGCAGAAGTTTGACATAAAGGATTAGCTAGGTGGTTGACTGTGTGGAAGAAGGTCTTAGGTTACAGCAGGATAGAGATGGTTTGGTCAGATGGGCAGATCAGTAGCAGATGGAATTTAACCCTAATAAGTGTGAGGTAATGTAGTTTGGAAGAAGCAGTAAAGTAAATGAGTACTCAATGAATGGCATGACACTAGAAGGCTCAGAAGAACAGAAGGACCTTGGGTTGCTTGTCCACAGATCCCTGAACATAAGAACATAAGAACATAAGAAATAGGAACAGGAGTAGGCCATCCGCCATTCAATAAGATCATCGCTGATCTTTTTTGTGGACTCAGCTCCACTTATGCCCACTCACCACAATCCTTAATTCCTTTACTGTTCAAAAATCTATCTGTCTTTGCCTCGAAAATATTTAACGAGGTAGCCTCAACTGCTTTACTGGACAGGGAATTCTACAGATCCACAACCCTTTGGGTGAATAGGTTCTTCCTCAACTCAGTCCTAAATCTGCTCCCCCTTTTTTGAGGCTATGCCCCCTTGTACTAGTTTCACCTGTCAGTGGAAACAACCTCTCTGCTTGTATCTTATCTGTTCCCTTCATAATTTTGATGTTTCTATAAGAACACCCCATCATGAGTATAGTCCCAGTCTACTCAATCTCTCCTCTTAAGCCAACCCTCTCAACTCCAGAATCAACCTAGTGAACCTCCTCCAGCACCAGTACATCCTTTCTCAAGTATGGAGACCAACACTGTACATAGTTCTCCAGGTGTGGCCTTACCAGCACCCAATGGAGCTGCTGCATAACCTCCCTATTTTAAAATTTCATCCCTCTAGCAATGAAGGACAATATTCCACTTGCCTTCTTGATTACCTGCTGCACCTGCAAACTAAATTTTTGTGATTCATGTACAAGGATACTCAGGACCCTCTGTACTGCAGCATGCTGTAATATTCACTATTTTAATAACAGTCAATTTTGCAGTTAATGCCACCAAACTAGATGATCTCACATTTACCAACATTATACTCCATCTGCCAGACCCTTACCCAATCACTTAACCTATCTGCATCCCTCTGCAGTCTTTCAGTGTCCTCTGCACACTTTGCTCTACCACTCATTTTAGTGTCATCTACAAACTTTGACACAGTACACGTGGTCCCCAACTCTAAATTATCTGTGTAAATTGTAAACAATTGAGGTCCCAACACTGATCACTGAGGCACACCACTAGCCACTGATCACCAACCAGAAAAACACCAATTTATCCCCAGGCTTTGCTTTCTGTTAGTTAACCAATCTTCTGTCCATGCTAATGCACTATCCGTAATACTGTGCATCTTTATCTTATACAGCAGCCTTTTGTGCAGCATCTTGTCGAATGCCTTCTGGAAATCCAGATACACCACATCCACCAGTTCTCCATTGTCCACCATGCTTGTAATGTCCTCAAAGAATTTCAGTAAATTAGTTCCACCTCATTGCTGAAAACCTCCACCCTTTCCCAGCAGAGTTAAGTGGCTATTTACTGGCCAGTTATGCTCCCCAAAGACCCAAGGACAACCTGCAAATCCAATGTTTCCATTACATCCTGTAAAGTGGAAGAAAGTTTGGGAGCAGGCCGGAACGTGGTGAGGAGTCCGTCCATTGCATGTTACAAGCTCCTTTGCCATAAAACTCTGGTGAAGGAAGGGCCATTGAATCCAGTCCTATGTTCCTCATTGTTTTTGACAGTAAGTCCCAGAAATACTCATGGTGGATTATCTCTCTGCTTGATTTTGTGTCTCTTCCCACTGAATTTTTCCAATGAAGTACAACATCATTGGTTGTTTGACTGCTCACACTCCACTTGTAGAGATAATATCACGTCCATGATGCAAAGCACTTAGCAACTGTATAAACACTTTAAAATTTAAAGAAATAAATACCATTTCAGAAACAACTGCCATATGTGCGATTAAAAGTTGTGTAAGGTTGGAAACAATTTTTATATATTTGCAAGCATGTATCTCCGATAAAATGGTTTGGATGATAATTGCTTATTTCTTTATGTATGCTACTTCTGAGTCCTCTTGTAAGCAGACCTCATGTATCCTACAAACCAGCTTGTATGTTTACCTGTCCAATTTTGAGGTAAACATGGCAAGATCCAGGGATCAAAGAAAAACACAGCACTGTCCCTGACTCTTAAGCAGGACTAGCTAACTATTAACTGTCAATGAGCCCTCTCTAAGTTAGATAAAGGCTGTCATTTTAATTTAGAATCAAAACTTTACTTTGTAAGGAAGTAGCCCCTATTTTGACGTTTTGGAAAAAGCCAAGGAAAATGTAATAGTTCACGTAGAATGGGCAACAAATGATGGGGCATTTACAACTACACTGTTCAAAAAAAAACCTTTCAAATAATTGAATTGCCTGCACTTTACAGTTTTATTTATCATTCTTTTATTACCATTCAAGATAATGGAAATATCATCTGGATTACTTCAAAATGCTTTAATAGTATCATTGTTAGTGCTAGATAGAACTGATAAAATCATTTAACTTACTATTCATTTCAAAAAATTTAGTTGAGATCTCTTCCATGTGAATTGTTTTGAAAATAAATGCATTTTGTTTCAAAGCCATTGTCAACAGCACAGATAAGTAAAGAATTGTTATTATTCTACATTGAAAGACAAAGCGTGAAAACATCAGCAAGGTGAATTGAAAATGTGGATGTGCGAAACCTATGTCTATAAATGTAGTCAGACGATGAATACAAAGAAAGCAATAGGGCTGATACAAGTCTGGAACTCATATTGTGCAATAATGAGTGGGGTGTGTAGCATATGGTTGATCATGCGCTGGCAATTTGTTTTGAACTTGTGGCAGTATTTCAAAGGATGAAATTTAGGAGTGAATTAGAAGATCAGTTTTGGTGATCTAATCAAATGTTCTCAACCTTAAAATTCATGAGCGACTGTAAGTAAAATGTATGACAAATATGTTTCTGGTTTTCCCCTACTACTGCTGTAAAATCCTTTAATACATATCTATACTTGTCATATCACTTCATCAATTGTTCCCATTATTTAGATGGGTAGCATGGGAAGCCAGTCAAGAGTGAGTTGCGTTATTCAAATCTAGAGGTAGTAGAATAAGGAAAATGAAAGTTTCAGCAGCAGATGAGCTGTAGCAGGAAGAGCTGTCAATTTATGTAATCACCTTGGAGTTAAAAAGGTACCAGGTCATGAACAGCTTATTTTAAACACAGATCATTGCCTGAATGATGAATGAAATCGGTGGCTAAGGAACAGAGTTTATAGTGGATATGACTACAAACTGGGCTCCAGTCTTCGAAATACTTGGCTGTAGAAAATTTCTGCTCATCCATTGCAGGATGTTGGGCAAGCCATCTGACAACTTAAAGAAAGCCGAGGGATTCAGAGAGGTGGTGGTGAAGCACAGTTAACTGTCATCAATGTACATAAAAAGTGATGCTGTTTTTGGATGATGTCACTGAGAGATCAACATGTTTACTGACTAGAGGGAGGAAAGTGAGGTTAGAAATGAGGCATTTGTTAGCAAGGACAGATGTGTCAATATTTGTTTTGTTTTAAAGGGAGATGAGGGCAAATTTTAAGAAGAAACAGTACTTGAGGAGATGGTTCCATGAACAATGTTTCTTACATAGGAAGCAGGAAAGGAAATCTGGTTGTCAGCAGCTTAAATGGTAAAAAGGTCCAGAGATTGGTCTTGAGGACAAGGTGAGCTCAGAGACTCATGTGGTGAAATAGGAAAGTAACTACAGAAAGGTGATAGCTTGGGAGTGGGGCAAGGAGAATGCCAAAGCAAGTTTTGCCTCTGGGTTAAGCAAAGAGACAGTAGAAGCCAAGGAACTTGATCTGCTGGTCTTAGTTTAACAATGATCTACATGTATTCTTCACACTTGTTGTTCAAGGTGAATGTGGAGGAGATGGAAGAGGAATTTAAGAAGACAGTTCACAATAGACTAAATAAATTGTATGATCCTGGAATAAGTGAGAGTGGGACTTAATAGGGTTTTATATGATCTAGCCTGATCTGCTAGTGAATAGGCAAACTGTCTGCCCACCACATCTGTTCAAATCTGTCATTGAAGAAGCAAAGATGAAAGCTGTACTGGGAATGGCCAGGATGAGGAACAGTAATAGTTAAGAAATCCATATTAGCAATATCTTGTAACAGGTAAGTTATAATTTTACAGCAGAATTTTTACAAATCTAGCAGAAACTTCATTGTTAAAAATATTATGCAAGTAACATTGGTAGACAAACAGGAGGCTGGAAGAACACAGCAGGCCAGGCTGCATCTGGAGGAAAGGAACAGTCAACATTTCAGGTATTATCCTTCTTCAGGACTGGATGTGGGGGTGGCTGAGCTGCAGATAAAGAGAGAGGTGGAGGTGGAACGGTGGTGATAGGTGGACGCTGATGGTAGGTACGACCTGTTTGGTTGATGGGACAGATGAATCCGGTTGGTGGCTGGAAGGAAGGGTCAGAAGGTGGAATGGAAGGGATGAGGTGGAGCTGGAAGGGCAGGTGGGGGTGGGTGGCAAGATTATTTGAAATTGGAGAACTCAGTGTTGAGTCCTCCAGGCTGTAGGGTGCCCAGGCGGAAGATAAGGTGTTGTTCTTCAAATTTGCATTCTGAGTCGCTGCTCACTGGAGGAGGCCAAGGATGGGCATGTCAGAGGGGGAAAGAGGTGGGGAGTTGAAATGGGTGGTGACCGGGAGTTCAGGCTGGCTGTTACGGGCCAGGCGAAGATGCTTGGTTAAACGGTCACCTAGACTACGTTTGGTCTCACCAATGTAGAGAAGACCACATCAGGAGCACTTTATGCAATAGACTTGGTTGGTGGAGATGCAGGTGATGCTCTACATCACTTGGAAGGGCTGTTTAGGGCCTTGAATGGAGGTGAGGGAGGTGATATGTGGGCAGATGTTACATCTTTTATGGTTACAGGGGAAGGTACTGGGCAGGTTGGAGCGGCTAGTGAGGAGTGTGGCGTGAACGAAGGAGTCGCAAAGGGAATGGCCCTTGCAGAAGGCAGAGAGGGTTGGGGAATGGAAGATGTTCCGGGTGATGGGGTCTAATTGGAGTTGGTGGAAGTGTTTGAAGATGATACTTTGGATGAGGAGGCTGGTGGGGTGGAAAGTGAGGGCAAGGGGGACCCTATCTTTATTATGAACAAAAACAGAAGTTGCTGGAAAAGGTCAGCAGGTCTGGCAGCACCTGTGAAGAAAAAAATCAGAGTTGACGTTTCGGGTCTGGTTTGGAGGGGTGGGGTGGTGGCTAAGAGCTGTGGAACGGGCAATGGAGGAGGCCCGGTGGAGGGCTATCTGGATGACAGAGGTGGGTAAAGAGTGTTGTTTGAAAAAGGCAGACATCCGGGATGCTTGGGAGTGGATTCATCCCTCCCATCAACCAACCACGTCGTATCTACTACCAGTGTCCACCTATCATTACCATTCTGCGTCCACCCCTTCCCCCCCCTTTATCTGCAGCTCCCCCTACCCCCACATCCAGTCCTGAAGAAGGGTTATACTCGAATTGTTGATTGCTCCTTTCCTCTAGATGCTGCTTAGCCAGCTGTGTTCTTCTCGCCTCCTGTTTGTCTACCTTGGATACCAGCATCTGCAGTTTATTTTGTCTCTATGCTAGTAACATTACCTTCTAAGCATGTTTTTGATTGAATTACTCTGCATTTGCAGCATGTCCTGTTTTTATTTAACATAGTTTTGTTATATTATTCTGTCAGCAATGTCGATAAAGAAACATTACATTCCAAAGTACTCTGTATACACAGAGAAGTGCCTTGAAGTATTTCACAATTTGATGAAAAGACGGTGGATCAGCAGCATAAAAACAATGAATTTGGAAATTCCAGATTACCAAAGAGAAATGTTTGGAGGGCTTTCTGAAACCTGGGAGAGAAAATAGAGGGCTTGAAGAAGTGCTTGCTATACAGCTGGATATAGTAAGCAACAATACTAATTAATAGTGAAGCAAAGTGTCCAGGGAATAAGTAATTACAATGTGTGAGAGGAGATAACGCACAAGAGTCCATTGGAAAAAATGATGAGTAATGGAGAATGTGACCTGGAACCCATGGCAATGTGAGAATATACTGAAGTTTCATTCCCTCTAAGCTTGCTTAATATTGTTAACTATTACCTTTAGTTTGTTATTTAATAAGTTAATGGTGGCTTACTGTTTCATGATTAAACAACACACTTGTTTGAGTTCTAATATGAGTCTTCATACGCTCTTTTCAATACTAGGAACAGAATCATTACACGATCAATATGTACAAGACACGAAAATGGGATTTGTGATAAATGCCATTTATTCAATGGCCCACGCTTTACACAACATGCAACAAAGCCTGTGTCCTGGAGTTAATGGGCTGTGTGAAGCCATGAAACCAATTGATGGGAGAATACTGTTGGACTTCCTCATGAAAATCAACTTCACTGGAGTATCTGGAGATGTCATCTCTTTTGATGAAAATGGTGATTCACCGGGAAGGTATTCAATAATCCATCTTAAAAATTGATTAACATTTGTATGGTCTGTTGCTTGGTTGATACCCACCACTGTCACCTTGGTGAAAGATACATCAGATAGATTTGCTACCACCATCCTCCTTTAATATTGGGATCTACAGGGCCTGACATGTCTAGTGTGGTAGAGAAAAATCACATAGAAGTCTAACAAGAAAACGGTCTTGTCTTATACAAGATGCATGTAGTTCATTGCATAATAGACTTGTTACAAGTTACATTGATATGATCGATATTGTTACTAAGATTATGAGTGAGAAATTGATGATTGTTTTCATACCCATGTGTGTATGATATTATAATATTGGGCAGTGCTTATCGCACTCCTCTTCATTAGTCCTTTCAAAGCTTATCACCTAATGTATCATAGTCTTCCAATTAAACGTTTCAATTGTGATTTTCAAAATATAATTATTTATAAAAACTTACTGAATGGACATGGCCATTTGCCAGTATGTTTTGAGAAAAAACTGACAAACCAAGAAACTTCATGAAAAATGTCAAAAATTATCAGCATTAGTGATAAAGTAATTCTCTAAATTTCATTCTTTATTTACGTTAATGCCTCTTCCTCCTTAGACCTGCCCTATTTCACATTATTGGATTTATATGCTGTTTGCTTATATTCCATCAATTACAAATGTACAATACATTTACAGTAGAGCAATAGAGCATACAGCAACAAAATAGACCCTTCAATCCAACTTGTCCTCATGGACCAGGTATCCTAAACTAGTGCCATTTGCCTGTATTTGGCCCCTATCCGTCCAAATACTTCCTGTTCGCATACCCATCTGAATCTTCTAAATGTCGTAATCGTACTCGCCTCTGCCACTTCCTCTTGCAGCTTGTTCCATACACACACTATCCTTTATGAAAAAAAGTTGACCCTCGGGTCCCTTTTAAATCTTTCCCCTCTCACCTTAACCCTATCCCCTCTAGTTTTGGACTCCCCTACCCTGGGGAAAAGTGCCTTGGCTATTCCATAAGACCATAAAACATTGGAGCAGAAATTAGGCCATTTGGCCCACCGAGTCTGTTCTACGATTCAATCATGGCTGATGAGTTCCTCAACCCCATTCTCCCGCTTTCTCCCCGTAACCCTTGATCCCCTTGATAATCAAAAACCTATTTATCTCAGTCTTAAATGTACTCAATGACATGGCCTCCACAGCCTTCTGTGGCAGTGAATTCCATAGATTCACCACTCTCTGGCTGAAGAAGTTTCTCTCCTTATCTCCGTTCTAAAAGGTCTTCCCTTTACTGTAAGGCTGTGCCCTCAGGTCCTAGACTCTCCTACCAATGGAAGCATCTTCCCAACATCTATTTTGTCCAGGCCATTCAGTATTCTGAAAGTTTCAATTAGATCCCCCCTCATCCGTCTAAACTCCAAAGAGTATAGTCCCAGAGTCCTCATATGTTAAGCTTTCTATTCCTGGGACCATTCTCGTGAACCTCCTCTGAACCCGTTCCAGGGCCAATACATCCTTCTTGAGATATGGGGCCCAAAACTGCATGCAATACTCCAAATGTGGCCTGACCAGAGCCTTATAAAGCCTCAGTAATACATCCCTGCTTTTATGTTCAAGTCTTTTCAAAATATATGCCAACATTGCATTTGCCTTTCTGACTACTGACTCAACCTGCAAGTTTAACTTGAAAGAATCCTGGGCTAGAACTCCCAAGTCTCTTTGCACTTCAGACTTCTGAATTTTCTCCCCATTTAGAAAGTAGTCCATGCTTTTATTCTTCTTACCAAATTGCATGACCTCACACTTTCCCGCGTTGTACTCAGTCTGCTACTTCTTTGCCCACTCTCCTAACCTGTCCAAATCCTTCTGCAGCCTCCCCACCTCCTCAATACTACCTGTCCCTCCACCTACCTTTGTATCGTCTGCAAACTTAGCCAGAACGCCCACAGTTCCTTCATCTAGATCATTAATGTATAAAGTGAAAAGTTGTGGTCCCAGCACTGACCCTTGCGGAACTCCACTTGTCACTGGCTGCCGTCGTGAGAAAGTCTCCTTTATCCCCACTCTCTACTTTCTGCCAGACAGCCAATCTTCTATCCATGCTAGCACCTTGCCTCTAACACCATGGGCCCTTATCTTACTCAGCAGCCTCCTGTGTGGCACCTTATCAATGGCCTTCTTGAAGTCCAGATAGATAACATCCATTGGCTGTCCTTGGTCTACCCTGCATGTTACTTCCTCAAAGAATTCTAGCAGATTTGTCAGGCATGACCTCCCCTTGATGAAACCAAGCTGACTTTGCCCTATTTTACTTTACACTTCCAAATATTCAGCAGTCTCATCCTTTACAATGGACTCCAAAATCTTACCCAAGCCTGAGGTTAGGCTAATCAGCCTGTAATTTTCCATCTTTTACCTTACTCCCTTTTTAAATAGGGGTGTCACGTTTGCCATTTTCCAGTCCTCTGGGACCCTCCCTGACTCAAGTGATTCCTGAAAGATCACCACTAATGCTTCCACTATCTCTCCAGCCATCTCCAGCGACACGGTGGCACAGTGGTTAGCACTGCTGCCTCACAGCGCCAGGGACCTGGGTTCGATTCCAGCCTCGGGCAACTGTCTGTGTGGAGTTTGCACATTCTCCCCGTGTCTGCGTGGGTTTCCTCCGGGTGCTCCGGTTTCCTCCCACAGTCCAAAGATGTGCAGGTTAGGCGGATTGGCCATGCTAAATTGCCCGTAGTGTTCAGGGAGGTAGAGGGTGTATATTAGGTGGGTCATAGGGGAATGGATCTGGGTGGGATGCTCTGAGGTTCGGTGTGGACTTGTTGGGCCGAAGGGCCTGTTTCCACACTGTAGGAATTCTAATTCCTCTAGAACTCTGAGGTGTAATCCATCTGGTCCATGTGATTTGCCCACCTTCAGACCTTATCTATGCCTCTTATGATTTTATAAACCTCTATAAGGTCACCCCTCAGCCGCTGACACTCCAGGGAAAAAGTCCCAGCCTATTCATCCTTTCGCCATAGCTCAAACTTTCCACTCACGGCCTCATATTTGTAAATTTTTACTGCATTCTTTCCAGTTTAATAATATCTTTCCTGTAGCAAGTCAACCAGAATTGTACAAATATTCTAAAAATGACCTCACAATGTCTTGTATAGCTGGAACAATACCCTCAACTCCTATACTTTTTTGATCTGATGAATGAAGGCAAGCGTGCCAATGCTTTCTTAACCATGCTGTCTACCTGCAACACCACTTTCACGAAACTATAAACCTGCACCCCTAGGTCTCTCAGTTTGGTAACACTTTCCAGAGCTCTACCTATAACTGTACAAGTCCTGTCTTGGTTTGTCGTACCAAAAGGCGACAGCTCGCATTTATCTAAATTGAACTTCATCTACCACTCCTCGGCCCATTGGCTCGTCTGATCAAAATCTCATTATACACTTAGATAATCTTTCTCATTGTCCACTAATCCATCAATTTTGATGCCATCTGCAAACTTACTACCAGGCCTCCTATTTTTTCATCTGAAGGCATGATGCACATGTTTAGAAGTGTGAAAATACATAAAAACAAAAATCTAAATATTTTACCATTAAATCGGCAAGATGCTGGTTAAAATTGTATTGATTTATTTGGCCTTTTAAAATAATAAAACATTTATTTTCCACTCATTTATCATATCTATGTTATCTTTGGCTTCCTGTGCAAAGACCATGTCTATTGAACTATCTTACAATACTAACTTCACATTAAATAGGGTATAGCTAATATTTAGCTATAGTCCTACAAACCACTACAGCCATGGGAGAGACAGTTGCATAGTGGCAGTGTCATCAAATGAACAAATTCAAACCCAGGCTAATAGAGTGGGACACTAGGTGGAGTCCCATCATAGCAGCTGGTTGGATTTAAATTAAATTAATAAATCTGGAATTGATAACTAGTTTTATTAATGATCACTATGAAACCTTTTGGAGAAGGAAATTTGCCATCTTTACCCAATCTAAGCTACCTGTGAATTCAGTTCTACCATAGTAAGGTTGATTCTTAATCACGTTTTCAAATGGCCTAGCAAGTAACACTGTTCAAAGGCCATATGGGATAAGCAACAAATGTTGGTTTTGCCTGCAATGTCACATTCATAGAAGAATAAAATTAAATTGCTGTAATTGGACAGAAAAAAATATAAAAATTGAATGCGAGCAAAAAGAGGTCAATCCCACATCTTCATTGTAAATGTAAAAGCTAGATGCAGTAACACAAGCCAGTTTATTTAGGATTCTGAGGCATTATTTTGACAATCTATTTTTGCATTTAGGTATGAAATAATGAATTTTAAAAAGCTGGGAAAAGAATATTTTGACTATATTAATGTTGGAAGCTGGGACAATGGAGAGCTGAAAATGGATGATGATGAAATCTGGTCCAATAAGAATCTTGTTGTCCGATCTGTCTGCAGCGACCCATGTGAAAAGGGGGAAATAAAAGTGAGTAGTCTGTAACTTTTCTTAAGTGTATCATGTAAAATAAGGGCCTAGAATTTATAGTAATAATTACAATTGCAATATCTTCAGTACTTATCATTGTAGTTAAATTGAAAAGCAATTTCTCAGGTGCAGTTGTTTGTGGAAATCTAGACATTGCTGTCAGAGGTAGTCTGCTCTTCTCCAGGTTGTACTGTTTCAGTTCTTGTTGATAGACTTGAAATTGAAATAGCCTACAACACCATGAACCTGCGATACTTGCAGCTTAGTTCTGCACAAAAATCTGCTGAGGACATTAGAGCAGTGCCTTCAGGAGAAAGTAACATTTAATGTGTGGTAAGTAATCATTACTGTTGAACAATCTGCCTAGCCCTGAAAAATTATTTTCACATGTGTGAAGACTTATTGATTCAGAAGGAAGTTAGTGTCGGAGCTTAATGATCTTATTAATCGCACAATCTGCCTCATCATGGCCTACCACCCACCATAAGCAAACTACACACAGAAACTTCTCAACATGGAGGTCAGAGCAGCTACCTGTTGAATTCAACTTGTCATTTTCTCCAAAGAACCTCCATGTTGGATAACAGGCACAAACAACTCAGGCCATCATCTCAGCACATGTTCCATTGACAGCGATCACATGCACCCCATGTCCACGGACACTGGCAACCAATATATACCAGACTCTAAGAATCCTCAGAGTACCTCTCAGATGTATTTACAGTATGCTTCTGCATTTTAATGCTGCATGTTGGAACCCCAATGAAACTAACATTGAAATGATACAGCAGGACACTGTGCACTCAGGATGTGCATGCAGTTCATCAGTTGTCTCCGCATAATGGCTATGTTATATAACAGACTGGGGGGAACATTCACTTAGACCCATAAATTGGCCCTTTCATTTCCATTGTCTTTCAAAACACCAGCCAGTCACACGGTTTGCAGCTCTGTAGTCCCAGCTGTGCAATGCAGGAGCAGTGACCGTTGTGGGGACTAAAGGCAGTCCATAATGGTGATTAACACTGCAGTGGGTCACCTAGGGGGTTTCACCAGTGTCAGACTGGCAGACCCCAGTGAGGAGAATGAGGGCCAGATGTGAGGGGCTAGAATGAATGGCGAAAGGGTGGAATGGGGATGGAGTGGGGTGGAGGTGTGATTTTGTGGGGAATTGGGAAAGGAAAAGCTTCAACAGCTACAGGGAATCTGGAAAGGAAGTTTCACTCTCCCTCTGCCCAACTTGCTTAACGCCAGCCTGTACAGTTGGAGCTCCTATGCTTCCTGCTTGGTGTGGGTTTCTTCCTGTTTTAAGTAAAATAACATAAGGGTGAGATGAAGTTTTCAAGATGTCAAAGGTGAGCAGGCTGTCTAACACCTCCAACACTCCTCATCAAGTTTTATAAAGGATGAGGGTGGTTGGGTTTTTGAAGCCCCTGTGCCACAAAATGTGCGTGCGGGAACTGTAAAATCCAGTCCAAGGTTAGATATTCAGCTACTCCTTCACACCTGAACTGTTACTATTTTAGGTGACTTTTTTGACATCATTGGTCTATGATCTAAAATTTTTCTTTTAAACTGGCCAAGCTCAGAAGTGTAGATTTCTGTAGGGGTGACTGCAGGCTAAGGTATAGTGTTGCTTCTCATGGAATCAAATTAAATCCAACAGCTTGTTCAAAAAATATTTTTAAAACAACCTGTGTCATAAATTGCATTTTGTCAGAAAGGTTGCTTTAGTACTCAGTGTATTTATTCAGTTGCATACTGCATTGGATCAACATCAATCAAACTAAGAGTAGCTTTGGCTTTCTTTCACCCGGAAAAGTCACATTGATTTAGAAATTAATCTGCTAATGCAAGATACTAACCTTATCAGCTTGTCTAGTGCAGCTTTAAGCATTCTACTAAAGACATTCATTAGAGAGAGGTTACTTTTTAATACATTTTAGAGAAGAATTTGTGAGCCTCAAAATTATATATCATTCAAGAATGATTAATTACCAAGAACAAAATTGAAACTGTTGGATAAGTGTATAGCATCATAAAAAAAGAAAAAATGAAAATCAAAGCCTTAGGATGTAGTAAAATTTTAATGAAGACGGTATATAGGATGATTGTGTGCAATAGGACAAAACTATCCGGAAGTGTACAAGTTGACATGAGATATTGATGACAAAGAACATATATGAAAGCTGTGTATTCTGTGAAAGCTATAAAAGGACTTATCTCTCAATAAGTATAGAAAGTTGGCCTCTGCCAGAGCAGCAATAGAGTCATGATGGTGGACCTCGGTCTCCATGAACCAAGAAAATCAATGCAACAAGCAACTTTCTGCCCTAAGGCTTCCTACGTGAGAACCTGAATTAAGTAGATGGTCATGAACAAATCTGACACAGAGCATGGATGTCAAAAAAATGTTGGCAACTGGCCATGTTGCAACCTGTCAACCATCCAGTATGTGGAAGATAGATAGTTTTAATTATACACATTCAGTAGTATAGTATTGTGTTATTAGACTAGTGATCCAGAGGTTTGAACTGATGATCATGAGATAGGATCAAATCCTACCATGGCAGTTGGAGAACCTTTGATCAGTTATTTTAATAAATGAAGACAAATCCAATCTGACCAATTACCACTCAATCTGTTGGCTCCATTCATCAGCATGGTGATGGAAAGTATAATTGACAGTGCCACTAAAATAAACAGCAATATCCTGCTCACAGGTTCTCCCTTTAGGTTCCAGCAGTGCCACTCAGCACCTGAACTCATTGCAACCTTGATCCAAACAAAGATCAAAGAGCTGAATGCCAGCAAACTGTCCTTGTTACTGAGGTGACATTTGACTAAAGGTGGAAAATTTAAAATTGAAGTCAATTGAAATCAGGGGAAAAACTCTCCACTTGTTGGTATCACACTTGCACAAAGGAGATGCTGGAAGTCAGTACTCTTGGCTTCAGGACAGAGTTCTTGATTTAACATGACAGCTGCATCATTGATCATACCTCCATAATAAGTTCAAAAGTGGAGATGCTTACTAATGATTGATGAATGTTCAGTATTATTTACAACTCCTCAGCTCATCATGCAGTTATGCCTACAAGAAACCAGACTTGGACTGATAGGCAAACACCATCCTGACTATAACTGTCATTCTGTCACTTTTTTACATCAAAATCCTGGAAGTCTTCCCTTTCTAAAAACACAGTGGATGTACCTATACTATATGGAGCATAGCTGTTCAAAAAGATGGCTCATCGCCATCTTCTGAATTGCAACTAGTGATGACCAACAGTACTGGTTTTGCCAGCTTTGCTTATATCCTATTAAAGTATAAACAGTTAACAAATGACAGCCACAAGGCAATTTATGTCCAGTAAGACTGCAAACATCATAAAGCCAATTCTCCCCTCATCTGTAGCTGTATGACAAGAAAGAATGTAATGCAACAAGATCTTTTAGATTCGAGAGCATATGTGATCTCCCCCAGTGCTCTCTCAACCTCTGAGGGATCAACATTAACATTCATCACTCTTGTTCTTTGTACACATAGCTTGTGGAAGCTCTTGCAATCCGTTTGTTCATTTCCAACCAAGTTACTCTTAAATTTTGTTTTATCACATTTCATCAATATTTCATTCTTTCCCAATATCAAAACTTCTCCCAAACTTTAGGCTTACATCTCTTTCTTGAAATATTATGGGCCTTTTATTTCAACCTGATTCTACCCTTAATCTCTTAAGTTTGTCATGGATGGATCTCTTTTCCAGTGGGTTTTTTTTTAATTTCTCAAAGATAAGTAGATTCTTTGGAAATAGAGAGGGTTCTTTAAGTGTTGCTGTTCTCACATCAAACCATCTAATTTAATTTCTTAAACTGCCCTTATTCAACTCATCCCTAATTAGTTTTAGTAAAGATAAAAGATGTGTGTTATAATTTATTTTAGAGTTCAGATTTGACCTTGTGACATGAGTTTTAGACTTTGTGTTTGAAACGGTTTAATGATTAACTTGTTGGCATTTCTGTAGTCATAGTGATTTATTTTCAAAATAGTATATGAATGAGAATGTGTCTGGTATGTAATTGGGTTTTGTTTTCATTAAGGGAGTTTTCACAAGCAAACAAAATAAACATTTCTATATATGAGTTTCAGTTTAGAAGGTCAGAGATTTTTTTTCTCTCTTTTGATTAAAGGAAATTTCCACAGCTTGTTTAAAAAAAGCTTTTAGGTTTCAATTTAGCAGTTTTGCAGAAGTCTTGGCTGAAACTGTATGTGTAAAACAGTTACTTCCAAAGATGGGAGATAACTTACAAAAGTGTTTGGTTTAAAGTTCCAGGCCAGAAGTGTTTGGTTAAAACCATGAAGGGGTTATTTGAAGTTGAGAAAACCTAAGCTCATTTGCATCTTCCACTTCCCACTACCCACAACCCACCCCCTCCCGACCCTTGGTCATATGCTTTCTAATTTTATCTGTCTTTTTGAAATATCAAGTATCCTTAAATATTTAGTCCCCAACCTTGGTCACCATGCAGCCATGTCCTTGTAGTAGCAATTAAAACAAACTCGTTGGTCTCTGCTTGTACCATTGATTAATTTATCCTTTTAGGAATCATTTGACATTCAGACAACATGTGTTTAATTTTAATATCATACCATTTTATTCCTGGTTTGCATGTATTCACCATTTATTATTACTGTAAGTTTATTCTTCATTCCTCTTACTCTCTTTTCCCAAAATGCTGTGGTGTTTAACTTTTTTAAAAAACTTGTCTCAGTTCAGTTTATAGGCAGCTCATTCTAAAGGAACAGACTTCTTTTCCCATGCAATACTGGTGCCAGTGTCATATAGAACAAACGTTTTAACGTCACGCTTCCAGCCAACCCTTCAACTCTCTGATTTGTTGGATTTTATATTAATTTTCTCATGGCTCAAGTAGTGATTCACAGATTGTTACCTTTGAAATTCTGCTCCTTAGTTTGATGACTAGTTCCTCAAACTCACTCACTTGAAACCCATTCCTTATTCTGTGCCATTGGTTGTTACATGGAACACAAAAATGTGATCTTCCTCTTTTTCTTTCAAGTTATTTTCTAGCCATGAGAGTTTATTTTTACCTCAGGCACTGGGTAGGCAACACAACCTTCAGACTTCCCATGCACAATAATGAAGAAAATTATTTATCTCCAAATCTATGCTGTTCCCTATCACAACCAATTTCATTTTTCATTCCTCTCACTTGAGTGGCCATGTTAAGTGGTCAGTTTGCTTATCCAGCCTACAAATTTTTCCATTATCTTTGCAGGAAGAACTTTGTACGATTTGGATAATTTCAAAGGCTGAGACTTCTTCAGCATTGCACATGGATTGCCTTATCTGCCTCATTCAGTACATATCTTCCTGTCTGTGCTCACTAATGAGGTCTGTATCACCTCCTGATCCAAGGTGACCACTTTCTGGATTAAAGTGTCCAAATAACTCATCGTCTCCCTGTCTGCACCTCAGACCCCACTTTAATAATCTGAGCTAGGTTCATTGAAAAGTGAATACTCATCGTAGATGTGTTTGTCCAAGGTCAAATGTTTTCCACAAACTCTAACATGTTGTGGTTATGTAACATCCATAATGCCAACACTATAAAATATTGTTTTATATACTTAATGATTTAGTCTATGCAATAAACCAACTTAACTTATAATTTTTAGTAATTTAAGTATTTGCTTTATCTAATATCAGTTATAGATAGCTGAAGTTCATTCCTGTAACAAAAAACCAACAGGTTTTCTATAAGCATTCTGTGTTGACAACTGTCCATCAGCAGAAACTGAGGCAATAATGGCAGCAGATAATTTAAATTCCATTGAAATCTGAAGTAGTTTAGTAGATGACAAATAAATACAAATGACAACAAATCGTCAGTTCCAAAAGGCTGATTTAATAATTATACCTGACTGCTGCAATGTGGTATGCTCATTAAATTTATTTAGAAGTGAACATTAAACCATCAGGAAATATTTGGAGAATATGTGTTTAAGACAAATACAGCTGGCATAATTCACGGAGGTCCTTGTCGATACAATGTAAAACTGGAGGAACACAGCAAGTCAGGCAGCATCAGAGGAGCAGGAAAGTCGACGTTTTGGGTCAGGACCCTTCATCAGTACTGGGGGAGGTGGGGTGGGGGGAGTGGGGAGAGAGCTCAGAAATAAATAGAGGGGGTTGGGGCTGGGGAAGGTAGGTGGGATGGTGATAGGTGCATGCAGGTAGGGGGTTGTAGAAGTTGGTCAATGGGAAGTTTGGGGTGGATATGTGAGGAGGAAGATGGACAGATTGTGTCACGTCAAGGAGATGGGGATGAGAGGGAGGGCTGGACATAGGATGAAGCTGGGGATGGAGAGATTTTGAAGCTGATGAATTCAATGTTGAGGACGTTGGACTGTAAGCTCCCGAAGCAGAATATAAGGTGTTGTTCCTCCAGTTTACGTGTGGCCTCATTGTGACATTAGAGGAGACCCAAGGATGGACATGTTGCCAAGGGGGTGGGAGGTGGAGTTGAAATGGCTGGCAGCTGGAATGTGGTGTTGATTGGAGCGTACAGAGAGCAGATTCCATGCAAATTGGTAACCGAGTCTGCATTTGGTCTCTCTGATGTAGAGGAGGCCACATTGGGAGCAACAGATGTATGATTTAAATGATGGCCCGAATCAGAAGTGAATAATTTGAATGATGGGGATAATGCTGGTTTATACTGATGAAGAAAATATTGGTGATCAGCTTGATCTAGCTATCTATGGAAACTGGAAAATACAGCAGATGTCCTCAGTAGCAGCTAGAAGGAGCTTCACTCTGCAAAGTTCCACTTGCCACTTTTCCTGGTTGTCAAGGCCAGTACTGCTCTTTTTCCTCTCAATCCAAAGGAGTGAAGCAAAACCAATACAATAAACAATGGATGCTCAATCACGGTAGATAAGGGGAAAAATCTGAAGTAAGTAAATTAGAAACCCATAACTGCCTTGGAAGTACATAAATCACAATGTGATACAAATTGCATGATCTATTTGCTAGCTAGCAGTTGAATATTTCTTTAAATTCATCTTCTATTTCATTTTTTTTCTCTTTTATGAGATGTGAGCATTGCTGACTAGGCAAGTATTTACTGTGCATCCCTAATTGCCCTTGAGAAAGTGGTGGTCCAGCATGGTCCACAGGGGGCAGACATATCCAAAGTATATTAGGGAGTTCCAGGATTTGGGATTTGATCCTGTGATGGTGGAAATGGTTACATAATTGAAAATGAGGATGGTGTGTGGCTTGAGGTATTCCTATGCATCAGATACCCTTGACCTTCAAGGTGGTAGAGGTTGCTGGTTTTTAAGATGTTGTCAATGGAAGCATTATGAGATGGTCTGGTACATCTTGTAAGGGTAGTCACTGCTTCTACTGTGTGCCAATGGTGGAAGGAGTAAATGTTTAAAATGGTGGATGGGATGCCAATCAAACAGGCTGCTTTGACTTGGATGGATCAAGTGTTTTTAGAGGTCAGTTCACCCTGGCAAACGGACAGTATTCCATCACAAATCTAACTTGTACCTTGTTGATGGTGGATGGGCTTTTAGAAGTCAGAATAGGGGCTACTCCCCGAAGAGTTCCTAGCCTCTGACTTGTTCTTGTAACTACAATGTTTATATGGCTGGTGCAGTTCAGTTTCCCATTTAATGATATAAGCTTCTGTACCTACTTTCCTTCGTCTGTCAGGTTTAAGCTGTGTATCAATGGCCAAAGGCAGACCCAACTGTAGGGGATGCACACTTGTTGTTTATTGAAGCAAGATACATGGTGGGATACTACAAAAATAGCAATACATCACAAGCTTACCTGTACAATGCTTACAATCTCAAGTGACCTGGTTTACATGGACTTAACCAAAGATCAGACCAAATTAGGTGGTCACCTTATTCCACCACAACCTTCAGTCATTGATCAGGTGACTTCTATTCCTAAACTAGCTCGTTATCACCCTGAAGTACATTTTCTTACATTACTTTCCATGCATGCAGCCTGTGTGATCAATTCTCAGTATTGTCTAGTCTTTCGCAATTGTTTGGTTAACCACTGGCAAACACCTCAAGAATGTCACGTCTCATACATTTGGTTGACCTTTCACTCATCAGGCCATCGACTTATTTTTCCTAGAAGGAAAATTATTTTTTGATTTTAGCCAATCTTGGCAGCTTTTGTGTATGATATTAACACAGCACCGCCTTGTGGTCGACTGCATTTTGTTTTGCTAACAAATGATCGATTGTTTCACTCACTGCCCTGTGTCTGATTTTAACAGGACTCGACTGAAAACATACTGTGTCACTAGTCCACTCCATCACTGACTGAGTAGCAACACTTAATTTAAGCATACATGTAACTTCAGCAAGCACATAAAACACTAAGAGATGGCCCAGTGATCGTCTGAGGATTTAGTCACTATCCAACTAATTGACCTTTCTGTAGGCAGGCTTCCTCTGTTTTATCTCATGTCAGCTGCCCCAGAAAATTTAGGGTTACTACCTATAATGGTAACCCCAGGATATTGATGGATGTTGAGGATTCACTGATAATAATACAATTGAATATCAGGGAAGATGGTTAAAATACCCTTTCATTGGAACCTTTCATTGTCTCATACTTGTGTGACACAAGTTATTAACCCAACAAAGACTGTTGTCCAAGGCATTTTGTATATTAGCTCAGACTGCTCCAATATCTGAAAAACTGTGAATAATGCTGAACTCTGTGAAATCACTATTGAAAAATATGCAGTTGGTTGAATCTAGGATACTATCCTGATGAAGTCTACAGCAATGTCCTAGGACTGAGATGATTGGGTTTTAATAACCTCAACCATCTTCTGTTGTGGTAGGTACTACTACAACCAAAGGCAAGTTTTCTCTAGGTCTCCTTTACTTCAATTTTACTAGGGTTCTTGATGACAGTCAAAGGCTGCTGTCCTATCACCTTACATCTGAAGTTCAGCTAATTTGTCCATGACTGAACCAAGGCTATAATGAGATTAGGGTGACTAGTGCCCCTGGAGTAACCCAAACTTAGTATCAGTCAGCAGGTTATGGCTAAGCAAGTCTGCTTGATTGCATTGTTGATCCACATCTTTCCACACTTTGTTGATGATTGAAGGTAGACTGCAGCACGGTGGCTCAGTGGTTAGTACTGCTGCCTTACAGTGCTTGGGACATGGGCTTGATTCCAGCCTCTGGTTACTGTCTGTGTGAATATTGCACATTTTCCCTGTGTCTGCGTGGGTTTCCTCACAGTCTAAACATGTGCAGGCTAGGTAGATTGGCCATGCTAAATTGCCTGTAGTGTCCAGGGATGTGCTGGCTAAGTGGATTAGTCATGGGAAATGCAGACAGGGTAGAGAGTAGGTGCAGGTGGGATGCTCTTCGGAGGGTTGGTGTGGACTTGATGGGCTGAATGGCCTGCTTCCACACTGTAGGGATTCTATGAATTGGCTGATTTGGATTTATCCTGCTTTTTGTGCACGGGACGTACTTAGGTAATTTTCCACATTGTTAGATATATTTCTGGGCATTGGAACTAGTTCTGAGGTAGTTGAGGCTTGTACAAGAAGGGTGCGTTGCACTTCAGTGGACTGGAACTAAAATCATCACCAAGAGATTTGCTATTGCTGTTGGCAGGCTTTGTACTAAATTGGCAGTGAGATGGGAAACTAAGGGGAAACTGAAGTTGGAGGGAGCTAAACTGGCAGCATGAAGTAGGAAAGTAGTAAACAAAATTAAAGTGAAGACAAGTGCCAAATACAATCAGAATGTGGAATAATGTTAAAATACACATTTAAAGGCACTTTATCTGAATGCACACAACATTTGCAGCAAATAGATGCATTAAAAGCACAAATAGAGGTCAGTGGGTTAATTTCTCTAATGGAGACCATGTTTATAGAATATCCGAGACCAGAAACTGAATATTCAAGGATATTTATCATTTAGGAAGGACAGACAAAAATTATAAGGAGCTGAGATAGCTGTCTTAATAAGGCATGAGTTTGACACACCTTAGATGACCAAGATGTAGCAAGAGGCAGCAAAGATGTAGTGTTGGGCATGGTATCAATTAGGAATTGAGAGGTCCTGAAAACATTGTGAATACAGTAAAAATGGTCAACTTGATTTAGATCTAGATTGGGTAAATCTAATCATCACTAATACTAAGGTTTTGGAGTAGATTTGTAGCTCGGGTTGTGGGTGTTGAGGTTGGTTGGCTCGCTGAGTTGGTTTATTGTTCCACAGACATTTCGTTACCGTGCTTGGTAACATCCTCAGTGCAGCCTCTGATGAAGCGTCGATGTGTTTTCCCGCCTGGCTTTTAAACTCTGGGGTCCATTGCGATGGATTGCCTCACTTCCGGGTTTCCTCCGTAGTGGAATGTATATGGGGTCAAGTTCAATGTGTTTATTAATAGCCTGCTTCATGGAGTGCCATGCTTCCAGGAAGTCTCGTGCTTGCCTCTGCCTAGCCTGTCCCAAGATCTTGGTGTTGTCCCAGTCGAAGTCGTGGTTCTTCTTGTCCATGTGGATTGAGATGAGTGAGTATTGGTCACGTCTTTTTGTAGCCAGTTGGTGTTCATGTACTCTTGTTGTTAGTTTCCTTCCTGTTTGTCTGATGTAGTGTTTCTCGCAGTCTGTGCAGGGGATCTTGTAGGTGACATTGGTCCTGTCCATGGCAGGGAGTGGGTCTTTAGTTCAGGTGAGCACTTGTCGTAGGGTTGATGTGGGTTTGTGTGCCACTCTGATGCCCAGCGGTCATAGAAGTCTTGTGGTGAGTTCTGACGTGTTCCTGATGTCGGGTAGTGTGATGAGTGTGTCGGGGCGTGTAGAATCTTTCTGATGCTGTTCCTGTAGGCATCTCCTGACCCAGTTCTTTGGATATCCATTATCCTTGAACACTTGGAAGAGGTATTCCTCCTCCTCTTGGCATAGTTCTATGTTGCTGCAGTGTGTTGTTGCCCTTTTAAATAGTGTTCGCACGCAGCTTCGTTTGTGTGTGCTGGAATGGTTACTATTGAAGTTCAATAGCTGGTCTGTGTGTGTGGCTTTTCGGTGTACTTTCGTTTGCAGTTCCCCATTTGTCTTGCGCTCTACCATGACGTCCAGGAATGGGAGTTGTTTGTTCTTCTCCTCCTCTCTGGTGAATTTTATTCCGGTGAGAGTGTTGTTTATGAGTTTGTGTGTCTCTTCTAATTTGGTCTGTTTAATGATGACAAAGGTGTTGTCTACGTAGCGTATCCATAGTTTAGGTTGGATTTGCGGAAGGGCAGTCCTTTCCAGTCTTTGCATGCACCGAAAAGCCACACATGCAGACCAGGTATTGAACTTCAATAGTAACCATCCCAGCACACACAAACGAAGTTGCGTGCGAACACTATTTAAAAGGGCAACAACACACTGCAGCAACATGGAACTACGCCAAGAGGAGGAGGAATACCTCTTCCAAGTGTTCAAGGATAATGGATATCCAAAGAACTGGGTCAGGAGATGCCTACAGGAACAGCATCAGAAAGATTCTACACGCCCCGACACACTCATCACACTACCCTACATCAGGAACACGTCAGAACTCACCGCAAGACTTCTATGACCGCTGGGCATCAGAGTGGCACACAAACCCACATCAACCCTACGACAAGTGCTCACCTGAACTAAAGACCCACTCCCTGCCATGGACAGGACCAATGTCACCTACAAGATCCCCTGCAGAGACTGCGAGAAACACTACATCAGACAAACAGGAAGGAAACTAACAACAAGAGTACATGAACACCAACTGGCTACAAAAAGACACGACCAATACTCACTCATCTCAATCCACATGGACAAGGAGAACCACGACTTCAACTGAGACAACACCAAGATCCTGGGACAGACTAGGCAGAGACAAGCATGAGAATTCCTGGAAGCATGGCACTCCACGAAGCAGGCTATTAAACAAACACATTGAACTTGACCCCATATACATTTCACTATGGAGGAAACCCGGAAGTGAGGCAATCCATCGCAACGGACCCCAGAGTTTAAAAGCCAGGCGGGAAAACACACCGATGCTTCATCAGAGGCTGCACTGAGGATGTTACCAAGCACGGTAACGAAACGTCTGCAGAGCAACAAACCAGCTCGGCGAGCCAACCAACCTCAACATCACTAATACTAATGGAGGATGAATTCCTGGAGAATGTACAAGCTGGGTTTCTAGAACAATGCATTGAGGAACCAACCAAGAATCAATAGTTGGGATTTAGTATTACAATTAGAAAGGACTAATTAATAACTTTAATATAAAGGAGGTTTTGCAAAGTAGCAACTGTAATATCATCGAATATTAGCGAAGTATCAAAATAATATATTCCGTTCTGAAACTAGGGTCTGAAATCTGAAGAAAAGAAAATATAAAGGTATGAACAGCAAATAGCTATGGTGTATTGAAGAAAAACACTAAAATATTTGACAGTAAACAGGCAATGGCTAGTATTTGAAGAAATATTATTCAAATATACAATTCTTTAATGTACTCTAATATGCACACATCCCCAGAACCTGATGTTCTACATCCCAGACTGTTGGAGAAAGTGTCTATGCAAGTGGTCATTGCTGTTGTACTGGTGCTTTCTAAGGAACCAGGAATTATATCCCATGTAGATAAATGGTAAACCTGTACCAGAATACCTCACTGACGATGCTCACATCTCTGCAGCCTGCACACTGGTCCTTTAGCATACTTTCACTCGTGTATAGTCCTTCAGTGACACTAGTTTTGCATAAGTCTGTAGTATAAACTTGGTGGACTTCAATGGTAGTGCCCTCAAATTCTCCCTATGGATAGGTTTGGGAATTAGGAACACTGTTGCGCCTGTATCTACTTCCATTTTTATTGTCTTCCCCGCTACTTTGAGAAGAATCCTGAAACTATCAGCTTCACTGCATACCAATAGTATGTTTATCCGAAACTTTGCTGACTCTAGGCCTTCTGCTTCTTCCATAGACCCATCTGACTCCCTATCTACTCCCTGGCTGGTAGCATGTACCTTATACGTTGTCCTCAGGGTTGTTTCTTTCTGATTCCACGTCTCTTGTTTTGCAACTTTGGACAATATGATCCACTCACTTACACCTGTGGCACTGGGCTTCTTGAGTCCAACATATTGACTCCTTGTGGTCATTCTTGTTACATCGATGACATTCTATGGTTGGTACTGCACTCTGCTGAGTTTCCACTACTTGATGCACCTGGGTGTTGTCAGCTAACTGGGTTGCTTCACTTGTAGCCAACTCCATCGAGATAGCAATTTTGAAAATTGTCTTGAAATCCATAGTTCATTGGCCAGATCTCATCCTCGTCGCAAGTTGTTACATTGGTGCTTCCTTTGATACCAGGAATTATATACCTGGTAGACAAATGGTAAATCTGAGTACGAACACTTTAGTGCAGATGCTGTCACATCCACAGCTGGTTCTAGACTGGACCAAAGCTCTGTCCCCAATCCCTGGGTCACCTGACCAGCTCTCTTAAAGGGGCGGCACCCTATCTATATACATAACAGAGGCATTGATGATTATCTTCCAAAATTCCATAAATTCTGGAATAATTGCTGTGGATTGGAAGATAACAAATGAAACTCTACTGCCTAAGAAGGGAGTGAGAGAGAAAACAAGGAATTACAGATGTTTTCTCCTTATATCTGTAGTAGGGAAAATGCTAGAATCTATTATAAGGGATGGGATAAATAAACACCTGCTTGCTGATGATCTGATTGAGCATAGTCAGCATGGATTTGCAAATGGGAAATTGTGTTTAATGAACCTGTTGGAGATTTTAGAGGATGTTACGAATGAAATTGATGTAGTCTACTTAGATTTTCAGAAGATTTTTGATAAAATACCCCACAAGAGGCTTGTTTTTAAAATAATAACATAAAGGATGGAATGCAATATATGGGCTGAATTAATGATTGGCTAATGGACAGATAATAGAGGGTATGAAAAAATTGGTCATTTTTGCATTGGCAGACTGTGACAAGTGGGGTACTATAAGCATCATTATGTAAAGTTGGGGACCAAGTATAATATTTCTAGTTTTGTAGATGGTACAAAGCTAAGAGGGAATGTGTGCTGTGGGAAGAATGTGAAGTGGCTTCAGGATGATTTGGAGAGGCTTAGTGAATGGGCAAGAACATGGCAGATGGAAGATAACATCGAAGCTTATTAGGTTATCCAAATTGGTTAGAGTAACAGATGGGCAGAGTATTTCTTCAAAGGTAAGAGATTGGAAAGTGTATATGTACAAAGGAACCTAGATGCCCTTCTTAATAAGTCACTTAATGCTAGTAGGCAGGTGCAGCAAACTATTAGGAAGACGAATGGAATGTTAAATTTTATTGGAAGAGGATTTGAGTACAAGAGTAGTGAAGATAGCTTCAATTGTATAGGACTTCATTAGATTACACCTAATGTAAATGTATACAATTTTGGTCTCCTTACTTCAAAATAGATATTATTACCTTAGAAGGCAACAAAGGTTTATCGTGCTCCCTATGAATAGAGATTGGACAAACTGCCTGTATTCTCTGGAGTTTTGAAGAATGAGAGGCCATCTCATTTAAACTTACAAAATACTTAAAAGGAATAAATAGCGTAGCTGCAGGTACAACATTTCCCCTGCTCAGGGAGTTCAGAACATGAGGGCACAATTTAAAAATAAGGAGATTCCACTAAGGTCCAAGGTTAGGAGATTTGTTTCTATTCAGAGGTTGTGAACCTTTGAAATTCCTTACCATAAAGGGTTATGAAAGCTCAGTCTTTGGGTATGTCTAAGGTAGAGATTGATAGATTTTTGATTACCAGTAGTGTACAAGGTTATAGAAATAAGCACTGATGTGTTTGATCAGCCATCATCATCTTGAATTACAGGGCAGGCATGATAAGCTGCATTACCTATTTCTGTTCCTATGTTCCCACAAAAACTCAACAGGAAAGTTGGATCAACATTGGGGTGATAAAAAAAAAAGTTAAAGTTCGAATGAGACCAAAGGAAGTGGTTGATAGAGTTGCCAGAAAATGAGGTGAGCCAGAGGATGGTCAGGAATTTAGACTCCAGCAATAAATAACAAAGAAACTGATCAAGAAAGGAAAAAGAGAACATGAATGCAAGCTAGGAAGAAACATAATGCTGGACATAAAAGGTGATAAATCTTTGGAATTCTATACCACACAAGGCCATTGAGTTTGTTCAAGACAGAAATTACTAGATTTTTGGATACTAATGACAAAGAGATGCTGAAACAATGCAGGAAAATGGAATTGAGGCATATGATCAATCATGATCTATTTGAATAACACAGCAGGTTCAACTGGCTGAATGACCTGATCTTACTCCTTATACACAACAGATTGTATCCTTATAAGCTTGTATAAGCTTACTGCTTATCATTTCATACAATGCTTACCCAACCAATTATGTAAAAAACCTATCAATTTAATAGAAGAATATCAAGAAATCTTAGGAAGTTTGTACAGACTGATCAACTAGAAAGATATAAATAAACTTTGCAAATTGCTGTGCCTCAGTAGCTTGCACCATACTGTGCTGATTCTGTCAGTAAATTGTCATTAGTAACGTTACAAAGCCTTAGAGCTTTTAAGGGTTTGTTTGTCTCTGCTGTTTTAAAGCTGATAATTCAGTTTTGAGCTTCAGTCGCATCCAATCTGCTTTCACTGCAAATTGCCTTCCAGTCATAGATGTGTCCAACTGCATTGAGCTCGTCAAGTTTTGAAAATAAGCAACAATTTGTTGGGCTTAACTGGGCGCTTTGTGATGGCGTATCATTGTGCTGAGCCATGCAGTGGTCTCCTGCTGATGCATTGCTACGATTGAGCACAAAATGAGTTTTTATTTCAAACTTGTGCAGGAAGTATTTTATCAAAGGGAGGGGAGATAGGCTAGAGGACAATTGGCTTTGAGGGGAACTGTTAGATATGATTGCTTGTCTCTCTTCTGTGAGATATCTGAATCTGGTGTCCATGCCCATCAGTGTGCGTGAGATCTTCTGCAACTAATGAGAAATATAGTAGCAAGATAAGTATCATCCCTGAAAATAGCTGCACAGAGGTTAGTTCCCGCCACCAAGTCACCCTGTATTTACTATTGCACAGTAAACTGGCTGTAACAGCCAGCTCGGAGTCAGTTGTCAACTGAAAAGATTCTAATCTCTTGGTTATGTTGGTCAGCCAAGGCTGCACTGATTGGCCCAGATTAACAAACTCAATCAAGATCCTCATAGTCAATGAGCTCAACCTGGTTCCAATCATTACATCCCTCCCCCACAAGTCCAGGGATGTAGGTCTGGTCTTTCACTTGTAGCTTCTCTTGCAACATTTTTTGCCCCAGGTCCGGTTTCTCTGACTCGGACTGAGACACAGGCTGTGTAACTGGACCTTGGCCTGTCTATTGCATCTGGAACATCCCGGGAGAGTTTCCTCCTCCTCTTCTGGCAGTAATGGTATCGAGGCTGCATCCATTTCAGACTCTGAGGTTTCTTCAACACCAGACAGAGGGGGAGCACCTGCAGTCTCTGACGGGCCTTTTTGGCTATTCTGAGGGGCCAGGTATGTTTTGCTACTGCCCCCATATGTGAGCTATCAGCTTTCAGATGATTCATATGTTTGTTCAGTACGGTATCACCTCACATCAACCTCACCTTGTACTCATACAGGGCCATTTCCAAGGTTTCAGCACCAAACATCGTTCTCTGAATTAAATTATCTTTCTCACTTAGAGAAGGCATATGGCCGACACTGATGTTCCTGCTGCCATTTTACTCTCCCTGCCCAGGTCTGGAAACATCAGGTTTAACCTGGTCCGGAGTCTTCTCCCCATCAGCAACTCTGCTGGAGCTATCACTGTTGTTGATTGTGGGGTGGTCCCACAATTGAACAGGAACTGGGACAGTTTGGAATTAATTGATGCTGTAGGCTGCTTCTTTAGGTCTGCCGTCAATGTTTGGACTGCTCTTTCCAATAGGCCATTGGGTGAAGGATAGTAGCAAGGTAAGTATCATCCCTGAAAATAGCTGCACAGAGGTTGGTTCCCGCCACAAAGTCACCCTGTATTTACTACTGCACAGTAAACTGGCTGTAACAAGCAAGATGGGTAACTGTCCTTATGTGCCAAATGCAATTTGACTTTAGCAAATATTCAACTTCCCTGCTGGTAAATGACATCCCATTATCCGTGACCGATACATTCAGGAATCCATGTATCGCGAATGATGCTCATAGTTTCTCAGCTGTCATCCCTGAGTTTGCTGAACAAACCTTATACACATCCAGCCACTTTGAATGGGCATCCACAATGACCAGGAACACTGAGCCCATGAAGGGACCAGCATAGTCGACATGTAACTGAGTCCAGGGTTTACCCAGCCATTTCCACAAATGTGGGGGTGCTGCTTGTGGCAATTTTTGTCCTTGTTGGCACTCTGGGCACTGCCCGACCAACGCAGTTATGTCAGTATCCAACCCTGGCCACCAGACATAGCTTCTTGCCAGCACATTCATCTTGGAAACCCCTGGATGACCCTGGTGGAGTTCGGCCAGTATCTGGCAGTGACCTTTCCTTGTTCCCCACAGTAATATGCTGAATCTTTGTCAACAAATTCTGCCTCAATAGGTTTGGGCCCAAGCCTTTTACTACCATCAGTGGTAACTGTACCAGCTGCTTCTCATAGGGGACTGGAACTGAAGTCATACCCTTAATTTGCAACAATTTCCCAGTGTATGTTCTTAGTCTGGCTGAGGTCTTGCGTGAACTTAAGGGTTGGAGTCCCAAATGAATCTTGTTAAAGACAGATTCTGCAAACACAGTTAATAGCTGCACCGGTATCAACCTCCATAACAACAGGGTGATCATTTAAACTAAACATTAATTTTCATCAATTCCAATTTGGGTGTCATTAAGTAATGCAATTATTCCAACCCACATTTAGGGGGACTTCCTAGGTGTGTGCACTCTCCTGGGTACCAACATATGTGTTTTCTTAGTCAAGTCAGGCCTTGTAGGACTCCTTTGCTGTCTTGAGGACACATGCCGGCAGTAATTGCAATGGCTCACTGGTCCAGATTCTGAAGAACTGTTTAGCCACTTGGCTGAGGCTCAGTTTTGTTATGGGGTTTTATTGTGGGTTGGCCTAGGGTCCCTCTGCTCAGGACATGCCCTGTGTGAGCCTCTGCGATTGCCTACACTCAAGTGGTGTTCCCCAAGCTCAGTTGGATAGGTGAGGGTGTCCACTTCTGTTGGGATGCTGTATAATTCCTATGCTCCACTTGCTGCATTTTCTAATGACAAAGCCAATTGGAGTTACCAGTTTGAAGTCCAGTTGAGCTTCAGCTGGTATGCACTTCTGCATGGTTACATCATTAATCCTACTCACCAATTGGTCTCTCAGCATCTCATTCAGGGTTAACCCAAAATCACATGCTTCTGCCAGTCAAAAATCACAATATGGATTCCCCTGGTTCTCCTACAGCCAAATAAAACCAATAGTGTCTCAGTATTAGAGGAAGTTTGGGGTCATAATATTCCTTAACCAGCTCTTGTTGACTTTTGGAAGGTTTTAGTGTTTGGTGCCTCTGGGAAAGTTAAGCCCCTTATAACCAACAATGTTGCGAGTCCACACGCAGTCAGAAGGATTACTCATTGCTTTTCATCTGCCCCAATGTCACTTGCCTGGGAAAAAATATCACATTCTTTCCACATACTGGGCCAAGTCTTCAAGAGCACAGTCAAATGAGTCAAGTTTCCCAAATAAAAGCATGATGCCAGAAATATTTACCCCAGCTCCAAGATGATGGTTGCCAGCAAATGTTCTTCAGGCATGTCCTGTTTTCTCCCATCACCACTGAAATAACTGCACAGAGGCTGGTTCCTGTCACCAAGTCACCCTTTCTTTACTAGTGCACAGTACACAGGCTGTAGCCAGCCAGCACCAAAAACAAAGTTGCTGGAAAAGCTCAGCAGGTCTGGCAGCATCTGTGAAGGAGAAAACGTTTCGGGTCCGGTGACCCT
>NC_063337.1:58741081-58814293 GCF_021869965.1 Rhincodon typus | reverse complement strand
AGGGTCACCGGACCCGAAACGTTTTCTCCTTCACAGATGCTGCCAGACCTGCTGAGCTTTTCCAGCAACTTTGTTTTTGATCCTGATTTACAGCATCCGCAGTTCTTTTGTTTTTTATTTCTGTAGCCATCCAGCTTGGAGTCAATCCTCAACTGAGGCGATTCTAATCTCCTGGTTATATTGGTCAAGCAGGGCTTTCCTGGTTGGCCCAGATTAAGAACCTCAATCAAGAACCTCATAGTCAATGAAGTCAACCTGGTTCCAAACACTACAATAACATTTTGATTTACATTTCTTATGTTTCCTTTTAAATTCAGTTTCATTAGTGCTCCTTTTACACCTAATTCTTTAGTAAATTGGTTAGTTAAATTTTATCAGGTTTTTCAAAAAGTATACAACACTGAACAAGTCAGAATTCTGACTCGAATGTTGGTGTTGTATCATGAACTCTCCGTAATGCAAAATCATTTACCGTCCAGAAGTTTGCTGAATGAAAGAAAACTACATCATTATTTATCCCTCTGGCAATAACAAGACCAGTTAGAAAACTTAACATAATACAGTTAAGTATTTTTCTATGGTACCTACTCAGTGGTCTAAGATGATACTGTGGCATTGCAATTAGGTTAGTTCCAAATTTACGTACTTGTAATCTATTATAATATACTTACCCTGCAAAACGTTTGATGATGTATGATACTGACAGAAAATCCCATGAATGTCTTCACTTACTACGTGTAGCACAATTAACTGTTCAGACACTGAAATTTCACAAACAAATCCTTGTGGCTTTAGCAAGATAGTATCAGAATGGATCTCAGTGACAACAAATCAAATGCTGTCATTAATTCAAAAGATCGCTATGAAAATATTTTGTTGACAAAACAATATGAATGAACCATGATTTTGTTTAATATGTTGATTAATCTGAACAGGTGATCAGGAAAGGAGAGGTGAGCTGCTGCTGGACCTGTACTCCATGTAAGGAAAATGAATTTGTGTTTGATGAGTACACCTGCCAGGCATGTCTCCTCGGCTCTTGGCCAACTAAAGATCTGAGAGGTAGGAGCTGGGGCTATTTCTAACTTAACCTGTGACCAAGTCTGAAACAGTCTTGGAAATTGCAAATTGAGTAGCATTGGCACAGTAATACAGACCAATTCGTTCTGAATAAACACAGCTGAATAATATTTTTAAGTTACTTTGACACATTAAATGCCTCAGGTATGACCCGACCTGAGCTCCATAGTTGATCATTTGTCTGAGCAAATGAATAAATTTAAAATGTTAATGCCCAAGTGATGCATGATTTCAACCTGTAATATCAGAATAAATCAATAGATGAATTGTTTAGTTCAGCCATATAAATTAAATTTACCACAGAGTCAAAATGAAGTATATCAATTGTGCTGAAATAATTGTATTCAAAAATAATTAAAACAGGCATATTTAATAAAAAAAATTCAGAAAAAGAAAATCCAAAGTCTGTAATTGTAGCAAATACGGCAAAAGACAGTAATAGATTTGAAATTGCAAAGCTTTTGATGGCAAACTCTCAGAATTATCCCTCTAGTACTAACCTGAATTTAAGGATTTTGTGCAAACCAGATTAATGCAGAAATCCCATTTACTTCTGAAGCTGCACTGTGGAATCCGCTGCCTGCAAAACCAACACTACCACCACTACCAGATGATCTGTGAAATCATTTAATGTTGCAAAGGCCTCCCGGTTTTGCTAACATATCAACTGAAATAACATAAAAAGTACTTATTTTTCTTCAGAAAGATGTAACTGAGTTTTCAATGACAATCTGAAGAATAACTATTGTTGATCAACAGGTATATCACTGATAACATAACGTTATATTTTTGAAGTGTTGTTAAGTGTCTCCGTTATGATTAAGTACTATTTTATGAACTACATTGCCTTAAGTGATAATTTTTGTTTTCATAATGACTCAGATTGAGACCATTATTATTAAATACGAGTTGGCACTTTTTCTTTCTAGCCAATCATATGAAGTGATTTGGAGCAGAGATGTAGAGTAAGGTTGAGTATCATCTAAAATTCCGTTGAATGGCTGAAAGTTTTAGGTAACCTAGACTTATTCCTATAAAAAGCAGATAGAAGCTATGTCCACAGTTTTCAGTGTTCCTTAACAATGTAAACTGGACTGAAGAGTAGTCAAGGTGACACTTTTATTTCAGGAATGAAAAGTAGACTGGATAACCAAAGTACAGGGATATTTTTGAAGCATTCATAAACATGAAATAATCAAAAAGAGTCTGAGGCAGTAGAGACTTGTTCAAAATGGAACGTTTTCACCTGAACTGGAAAGGGACAAATATCCTGGTGGAGAAATTTTCTAGTTCTATTCTGGAGGCTTTTAAAAGTAGTGGTGTGTGGGGGGTGGGGGGAGTTGGGATCTGAAGTGATGGCTCTCCCTGATTAACTGAAAATTTTCAGGGTGTTCATTTATCCCATTTTTGATAATAGATACCAACAATTTTCACACCATAGATGTTAAGCTAACTGGTCTGTAATTCCCTGGTTCCTCTTTTGCCCTTTAAAAAGCAGACAGACATGCAATTTTCCAATCTAGAGAGATAATTCCCGTATCTAGGGAACTCTGAAAGATTTTAGAGCATCTGCAATGTGCTGTCCTTCTTCATTTAACGCCCTTGGATAGAAACCATCAGATTCCTGAGATTTGTCACTCTCTAATTCCATTAATTTCCTCACTGCTGATATTTCTCTTGTGTTAATTTTATTCTGTCTCTATTCCTGATCCATTGTTAGTTTCCTCGGCACTTCTGGAAAGTTGTCTTCTTTTTCTACTGTAAATACTGAGGTAAAGTAATTGTTCAACATTTTTTCCATTTCTCAATGTCATTGAGAGTATCCCCACTTTCAGTCTTTGGTGAACATCATTATTCCAGACAGCCCACTTTCTTTTTATGTAATTATAAAAGTTCTTTTTATTGATTTTGATGTCCCTGGCAAGTTTCCTTTAATAATCCCTTTTAGTAGCTCTTATAAGCTGCTTTGTGACCCTTTGCTAGTCTTTGTATATTTCCCTTTCAGCAGGATCTGTGCCTTTATTTTGCATTTTTGTAAGCCTTTTAGTTTTGTGCTATCCCTTATTTCTTTAGTTGTCCATGGCTGTATTTTTTTCTGTGTAGTGGAGCTTTTCCCTCTCAGGGGTATAACCTATTTTTGTATCAAGTTTTCTGAAGCTGGGTCCCAACCTGAAACATCAACTTTCCTGCCCTTCTGATGCTGCCTGGCCTGTTGTGCTCCTCCAGCTCAACAATGTGTTATCTCTGACTCTAGCATTGGCCGTTCTTCCAACCCGAAACGTCAGCTTTCCTGCTTCTCTGATGCTGCCTGGCCTGCTGTGTTCCTTCATCTCCACACCTTGTTATCTCTATCGACAGTTCTTACTATCTCTTTCTGTCACATTAAATGTTTCTATGAACATCATCCATCTTTTCTCCCAGAGTTGAAATGTCTACAACTAGGGGGCACATTTAAGGTGCGAGGAGGAAAGCTCAAAGGAGATGTGAAAGAAAATTTTTAACACAGAGAGTGGTAGGAGTGTGGAACACGCTGCCAGAGGTGGTGGTGGAGGCAGATACAACAGGGCATTTAAGAGATTTTTAGGTAAGCAAATGAATAAGTGAGAAATGGAGGGATATGGACCCAGGGCAGGCAGAAGGGATTAGTTTAATTTGACGTTGTGTTCAGCACAACATCGTGGGCTGAAAGACCTGTTCCTGTGCTGTACGGTTCTATGTTTTATGTAATCTCCTTGTTTTGCCCATTAGCAGATTTTAGCCTTACCTAAATTTAAAACTCTAGTAGCTGACTCATGCTTTTTCCTTCCAAATGCTGAATTGAACTTGACCATGTTATAATCAGTATTTGAATAATTTGATATGTGCAACTGATAAGTTCATATTAAAGAGAAAAATTATACAGGATCAGCATACAAAAAATAAATAGGTTTTGAATGTTTAAAATCATGAGTTTCCATATATTAGAAAATTACAAAAGCAGGAACAGTTGCATTTTGACAAGTCAGTTCATGAGCAGCCCTATATCAGCTACATTTGAATGTATAAATAATCTCAACTCACGACTTAATAGAGGGCAGAGAATAGTTAAAATAAAAATATATCTGCAACACTAGATCTTAATAATTGCTGAGTTAGTCACATTTCTTCAGATGAAGAGCTACAAGATGTCATTGCCCTTGTGATTGTGTGCTGTTTTCTTTCCCCCTTATCAAATTAGATGGAATTATATTTTTTAGAGAATAGCCCAACTATGAACAATTAATCTTGTTTGTTATCTTTAATGCAGTTCTGAATGAAACTTTTAGAATTGGACCATATTTTGACATTGTCAATAACTTCTGTTCATTGTTTAAAGAAAACATGCAACTAACAATAAAAATAGAGGCATAATGTAATCTGAAGTTTATCTTCCTCAAAGTAAATCTAGGTTTATACCACAGACAGGAGTATTTTTATTGATGAATTTAGTGTTAATTTGCTATTTAATCAACTCAAGCACAAAGTGGACATTCTTCTTAGTAGAATAATATTGATACCCTTCATTACTTCCCATCAAAAAGGAGAATTTTTAAGATATTGAAAATGTCAGGCTTCACATACATCTAATTCATTTATGGAAATTAGTTAAATTTGCACACTTTTTTCAGATATATTCTACATATCATCATAGATATCATCCAATTTCATAAAATTTGAACATTTTGAATTCTGGAAACATCGTTATAATTTGTTTAATTTAAATATTGGAATTAGATCAATTGCGTTCCAATTAATGTACAATTTTGTTTACTTTATCAAATGCGTACTCCACATTTTGCCTTACAGACATAGATCATTTTCTAGAAAATATAATTTGTTCAAGTAATCCATATATAATTATCAATGTAACAATGTCATCTGTCTTAGAATGAATTAGTAGTTTTTAACAAGTTGTTGAAGGAAATGTATAGGCTATAACCATGAAAATAAGCAAGAAAATAGTAACAGGTATATTCTAGTCAGCCCATTGAGCCTGTTCCACAACTTAATTAGATCAATACAGATCTGCACCTTAATTCCGTTTCGTCACCTGAACTCCATACATTTTGATGTATTTGCCTGGCAAGAATCTGTTGACCTTAGTATTAAATGTTTCAATTCACCCAACATCTACTGCCATTTGAATAGCAATTTTAGATTTCCAAAGTTCTTTGAAAAATTGTAAAGTGATTTTGCTCCAAAGGATTTAGATTCAATTTTAAGATAATTTCCACTGTTCAGTGGAAATAGTTTCTTTGTAACTTCTCTGCAGTAAATGCACTATTCCAAAACATGCAACTAACTGTTTTAGCCTGATATCAGTTGTGGAGAAACTGGAAACTATTACTAAAGAAATGCTACTTAGAAAATCAGAACGTGATTAGAAGAGAAAACATTACTTTTCAAAATGGGAATTGTATCTGTCACATCAGGAAAATGAGTGATTGTAGTTTATTCAGATTTTCAAAAGGTATTCCGATAATGTGCCACAAGATAAGGGGACTTGGAGCGAGGGTAATATGTTAACATTGATATAGGATTGATTAAGGGACAGAAAAAATGGACTATAGTGGTCTTTTTCAGTTTGGCAGACTGTTACTAGTAGTGTTCCATAAACGCCATTACTGTTGCAAGCATCATGAGCACTGAAGGGCTGACACCCATCTCATCTTCCCAAACTCTTAATCCTTCCTGCTGTCTATGCTTCCTGCTCGTTCACTGGATACGTCTCATACAGTGTCTGGCAGCATCCAAGTAAGCTAGGAAGTGAAGCTAAGGGCTATAACATACAGCCTGCATAGGAGCATGAGATACACTGTACAGTGTTGTGGTCACCATGTCATGGGAAGAATATTACTGTATTGGAAAGGGTGCAACAAAGATTTATGAGGATTTTGCCGGAACTGGAGGATTTGAGTTGTAAGGAGAGGCTGAATAGGCTGGGGTTTTTCTCCCTGGAGTGTTGGAGGC
Organism: Rhincodon typus; assembly: GCF_021869965.1. Taxonomy (NCBI): domain Eukaryota; kingdom Metazoa; phylum Chordata; class Chondrichthyes; order Orectolobiformes; family Rhincodontidae; genus Rhincodon; species Rhincodon typus. The sequence goes on along the minus strand of NC_063337.1, from coordinate 58,808,224 downwards.
TGAGGGGTGACCTTATAGAGGTTTATGAAGTCATGAGGGGCATAACAATGGTCTTTCTCCTAGGGTGAGGGAGTTCAAAACTAGAAGGCATAATTTTAAGCTGAGAAAGGAAATATTTAAAAGAGACCTGGGGGTAACTTTTCACACGGAGGCTAGTTTGTATATAAAATGAACTATCAGAAGTAGTAGATGGAGGTACAGTTACAAAATTTACAAGACATTTGGATAGGTACATGAATAAGAGAGGTTTAGAGAGATATGGGCCAAATGCTGGCAAATGGGACTAGTTTAGTTTGGGAAACCTGATCGGTATGGATGAGTTGTACTGAAGGGTCTTGTTCCATGCTGTATAAATCTGACTCTGTGACATGTCTCTATGTGCAAAGTGATCCGAAAGAGCTGTCCCTGAGACGAAAGTGTTGAATGACTGAAGTGGTATGAAAGTTGGTCTAAGAGGTATTGGGAGGGTAGTGATTTTTCAATCCTGACTCGTATGGAGAGAGAGAGAGTTGAGGGTGATGGTGGACATGGAACATGCAGGGACATTGTTCTGAAGAGGGAGCTGCATGATAATCAGGACAAACATTCAGTAAGCCGCAGCTACCAGACACCTTCTGTGATTTACATGTCGGAATTTAGGCTGTTCAGTTTCCTGGGAAAGAAGAATTGGCAATAGTATCACTGAATCGCCCACTATCAACATCCTGGGGGTTACCATTGACCAGAATCTCAACTGGACTCACCACATAAACATAATGGCTATAAGAGTAGGTCAGAAGTTAGGAATACTATCGTGAGTAACTCACCTCCTGACTCCCCAGTGTCCTACAAGGCACAAGTCAGGAGTGTGATGAAGTACTCCCCACTTGTCTGGATGAGTGCAGCTCCAACAAGACTCAAGAAGCTTCACACCATCCAGGAAAAAGCAGCCTGCTTGATTGGCACTACATTCCACCAGCATCTACTCCCTCCACCACTGACGCTCTGTAGCCGCAGTTTGTGTTATCTATAAGAAGCGCTGCAGAAATGCACCTAAGATCCTCAGATAGCATCTACCAAACCCATGATCACTTTCATCCAGAGGGACAAGGGCAGCAGATACATGAGAATCCCAGCAGCTTCAAGTTCCCTCCAATGTACCCAATATCACTTGGAAATATATGACTGTTCCTTCACTGTCACTGGGTCAAATTCTAGAATTCACTCCCTTAAGGCATTATGGGTGAATCTACAACACGTGGACTGCAACAGTTCAACACCAGCTTCTCAAGGGCAAATAGCTACGGGCAATAAATGCTGGCCAGCCAGCAATACCCACAAAGGATTGAAAAAAACCATAGAAATGATGTCAGCTCAATGAGTGATGAGATGCAAATTCATGGAATCAAGGTTGTCTTCACTCATTGGTGAGATTCTGACTTTTTCATCCACTCTGCCCTTCTTACCATTGCTCCTACCATGTCAGAAAGGAGGAAATTCCAACTGCATTCTGTCCTTCAGCCAATTTTATATTCATATAGTTCTTTAATATTCTAGGAATTAAGTTTGAGAACAAGTCTATTAATAACATCTCACTAAAAGCTTTCTGAAAGTCCAATTCACATCAACCACCGTATCTTCATCAACACTCCCCATCATTTCCTCAGAGAACTTGATCAAGTTACACAACATGCCTTTCAAACATTTGTGACAACTTTGAATTATTAGCCCATACTTTGCAAATGTCGATTAAATGTTACCCATATTATTTGTCTCTAAATATTTTTACTGACATTGGACTAACTAGCCTAACTATAATTTCTGACGTTTTCCTTCTTCCCCTTTTTTGAAAGAGTGTAAAATTGTTTCTAATCAGTCACTCATTCTGAATGTAATGACAAATTGGTTCGGTACTTTGGACCCTGCAAATATCCTGAGCTGAGATGCCAAAGACCCAAAGAAAGGAGAACATAAATACTCACCACTCACTGTCTTTGAGTTGATTAATCCTAAACCTAACCTGGAATTATAGATTTTGATACAAGACCAGAGACCTCAATTTGTTATGGACCAATCCAGATACCACCTTACCCCCCACACGCCCACACACATCACCACCATCATCATCACCACTACTAAAGTATTGTAAGGAGATAACCTTGACTTAACTTTTATATTTATTTAAAGGCAAATGTAAAGTGATGTATTTGAAATGATTCAATTGGTCCACCACTGGGCTTTAATCAAAAGACACTTTATTCTTACAACTCCATTAAAATAAAAAAAAGAAATAGCATAGCTAGAACTCTATTGAAATAATTATCAAGATAATGTTTTATTTAACCACTAATCATCAACTGTTCCAATATGGGCAGCATTCCATAAACATACCCTTTGGTAAAAATGCAAATCAGCAAAACAGTTATGAGTCTCATATGCTGTCATTCTCCTATGCAGAGGAAAGAAAAATATGCCCTGTTGATTTTTAAGAGGAAACCTTGCTGTCTAAGACTTCAACCTAGCAGCCAAGACCTCAAGCTTTCAGCTCAGCAGTCAGTTGAAACCTTCTTACTAATTGAAAGTCAAACTAAAAGTCTTCCTGGGTCTGAGTGAGCCCTGACCTTGCCTACTTATGATTCTTTTCTTAAAACAAAGTACCTAGGGAGACCTCAAAAGCTGTTTACCAACTGCCAGTCTGAAGGAGACATTTCAGTACCACTGTGGCAACACCGCTCTGCAAGAGAAATAGCACAGAATACATCTCTCTTAAATGCACAGTACCATCACACACCAAATTATTAGAAAGAAAACAGAGCCAATCCACACAAATATCACAGTGACTTGTATTATTTCAAATTAAATGCTTGGAGCAAGGATCATAGGTTAATTTATTGACACAATAAAAATTCTCATCCCCACCTGATCATTGAGGTTCTAATTTAATGCAGACATTTACAGCATTGAATAATTTAATCAGCATAGTAATAAGCTGTCACCAAATATCTTTTTAAATCACTGAAGCATCGAACAACATAATAATCCGAGCAATTACTACATTAAAAGGGAGCGAAAAGTTATGTGAAATTAAAACCAAAAGTGGAAGTACACCATCAGTTCAGTCAGCATCTAAACGAGAAAGCTTGCGTAATGATCTAAGTGAGACCCTCTATTACTTCCACATCCAAGTTTATTTTTCAGATCAACTGTGCATTTGTACCATTTTCATTCATTCAAGTTGACTGTTGTAAGTTGTTGAATTTGTCTCTGATTTTACAAACACAGTGTTATACTTACACCATTATTTCTAAAGATAAGATATGAGGTTGATAGTAAGAAATTGCAAAGAGTTGCATTTTAAAAAAGAAATGCTTTTGCTAGTATTCCTCACTATCTGAAGTCAAACAATGGGGATAAGGTTTGCTGCAAGAGTCTGCACAGAATCCGCCTTAGAGCTGAAAGGCACATGTGAAAGAATTGGTGCTGAGGATGTCGTAACGATTCTTGTAGATTACACATCTGATATTTCAAGGGAATGCTGCCAGGTTGAATCATGATCAAGTTGGCAGGTGGCAAACATAGTATGACAGCAGATTAATCACGGAGACATTCTGTTTTGCCAATGGTCCCTAACTGATGTGAAAACTATAATGTATGTAGCAAGTCTGGATTGCATGTCAAACACCAATGATATTGACATTGGCTACACCTTGTTACCTGAGTTATGTAGCTGAAGTAAGTTATGCTCTTACTGCAATGATAATATCAGCAAGCTTCAACTCTGACAGAAATGCAGTCAGGTAATGGAAGTTTTTCTGCTCCTTCCAGCAGTGCTGTACTGAAACCAACCTAAATATGGTTCTAATGTGGTTCTGCAAACAATAGAAAATATAGGGAGAAACAGGTAACTACTTTTTTGCCACTTGTGTAAGATGAGCAGCTCAACCTATCTGTAGAAATCAATACTGCACTTGATCATCTTTTGGTCTGTTTGTAACTTCCTCAAACATCAAACAGGGATACAGTGGAAAGTCATAGTGAACATCAGCGCATTGTAAGTTTGCATTCGTGAGCTATTGTCAGTCATTCTTGAGTTGTGGAATTAACATTGCTGTATAGACAGACTTCAAATCACCATCAGCATTCGTAGTGAGACATGAAAACATTGAAGGGATATTTTCCACATCACCTTCATGATTGAAAGAGGTAACATAGGAACTAGAAGATTTTACCTACTGAACTTTAAGAAGAATTGGAGATGAGTTTGCCTTTGACTGTAAGTCATATTAAACTCTCTTTACCCAGGCAGTGATACTCCTGCTCAGGGCCTCATTTTACTTTTCAAACTCCAGAAAGTTCTGCATGTTTTTTTTATATATGAGAACACTGGAATAGCTGTCATTGTGCCTCAATGATGAATTCACACTCGCTAAGAATGGCAGGTTTTGTCTGCTTATATTCAACAGTCACTTCAGGGATCAGCATGGAATAGGTCTACTGTGTCAATTCCTCTTAATTGACCCTGAAACATTTCCTTTGACCATTGTAGCTGATTTGATACCTTTACAAAAGTAGTGAACAAGGACACCGCATTGCTTTCTTCAAATTCAGGAAAGAGCCTTGTGTATTTCAGACCTGTGAAGCTTGGTTCTGGTGTAGGGAGATTTAAATTGTTAGTGCATGGAGGGGGGCTTTTCCTAGCAGCTTCCATCTGTCAAGGATGTCACTGAGCCTGTAAGTCCATTTCCAATACTTGGAGCTGGAAAGCCCTCTCCTTCTCCTTCTCTCACCCCTCCTCTCTTTCACTCCAACTCTAGGTGTGTTTTATATTTTACTTTGTTCAGCTCTAGTTGGATAAGGAGCCATTGATCTTTTTAAGTTCTAATTCCTCATCTACTGTTCTAATTGTGGACTGTGTGCTGGTCACCCAGCACTTTGAAGATGTAATTCTGTTTTACCTTGCTGGATATTATCACCTGTGTTTCCCAAACCACAGTCTTTGCTCAGGGTAGCCAACATTTCAGAAATTAAATTTTCCTGTTCTATGCATGTATTGAAATCAAAATGTTCCATTTACTAATGTTTAAGCAAGAAAATTATGTTGTGATTGTTTGTTCATTTTGCTTTACAAATTGTTTCAGCTAACCATTTTTTTCCTTTTGGTTTCCAATCAGTTTTTTTAAAGGTCATGTCTCTTGTATTGAGAGTTCTGTCAAACTTTAGGTTCAATTTCAGTCAAGACCCCAGTTTCTGTTTTGGACAGATTGCAAGTTTTAAACCAAGCCTTGTTATTATTTTCACCACTGATCTAAAGCAGATCGTGATTTAATTTTTCCCTTGATTTAAAACAGTGAGAGCATAGTTCTCCTGCTGCATCTGTTGATGTGCTCTAACTGTGGAGGGACTATAACTGTGGTAAAGTCAAACCAGAAGTACAGTTTATTTCACAGGATCCCAGATGTTAAGGAAATCTCACAACACATGCATACTTACCAACAAACAAGGAGATATAGAATCAGAATATAGAAAGAGATATTTAGTTAGCAATAACTTAAATGCAAATCGACCAGTTTACCAGCTTATCAACATTCTTACTTTTACAATGGAGTCTAAAAGCCAAATATTGGACTTAGCAGTCTGAAATTCCTTGTAGAGGTGGATTGAATGGCCTGCCAACAATTGAGGAGTTGTAGGCAGTTTCCTCTCTTTAAAAATCCCTTCAAAAGGCTTTTGTTTCACTGTTTAATACTTTCAGAATGCACAAGTACAGATTGTAACTGCATTTTTTTAAAGCCAGTGATATTTCCTTTATTAGACCTGGCAACATCCATCGAGAGCAAACAGAGTCAATGTTTTGAGTTAACATATTCCTCCCTGATGCGCTCAATGCTTTCTATGCTCAGTTCGAGGAGAATGCCAACGGCACAATGTCACTTGCCCCGACAGCGCCAGACGCATCTGTTCCCTTCATCACTGCTACAGACATCAGATCAGTCTTCCTGAGCGCAACCTGAAGAAAGCAACAGGCCCAGACAGAGTCCACAGCCATGCACTTAGATCCTGTGTGGACCAGCTGGCAGAGGGTATTCATTGATATCTTCAACCACTCCTTGCTACAAGCCGAAGTTCCCACCTCCTTCAAGAAGGCCACCATCATCCTAGTACCAAAGAAAACTCATACTAAGTGCCTTCATGACTACCGCCCAGTGGCTCTGACCTCTTTAATCATGAAGTGCTTCGAGACGCTGGTCACGGCCCACATCAACACAAGCTGCCCAGGCTGCCTCGATTCCCTGAGATTTGCCTACCGATGTATCAGGTCCACAGCGGATGCAATTTCCCTAGCCCTGCACTCATCCCTGGAACATCTGGACAAGAAGGACACATATGTCAGACTCCTAGTCATCGGCTACAGCTCTGCCTTCAACACCATAATCCCGTCCAGACTGATCCCAAAACTCCGAGCCCTTGGTCTCGGCTCTGCCCCGTGCAACTGGATCCTCAGCTTCCTGACCCATAGACTGCAATCAGTGAAGATTGACAACTGCACCTCCTCCAAGATAACCCTCAACACTGGAGCCCCCGCAAGGGTACATTGCCAGCCCCATACTGTACTCCCCGTACACCCACGACTGTGTAGCCAAATTCCAAAAGAACGCCATCTACAAGTTTGCTGACAACACCACCATAGTAGATATCAAACCATGACGAGACAGAATACAGAAAGGAAATAGAGGGCTTGGTGTCATGATGCAATGATAACAACCTCTATCTCAATGTCGGCAAAACAAAAGTACTGATCATTGACTTCAAGAGAAAGGAGGAGAACACACCCCCATCTACATCAATGAAGTGGAGGTTGAACGTAAAGTTCCTAGGAATGACAATAACAGACAATCTCTCCTGGACTTCCCACATAGATGCAATGGTCAAGGAGGCACAACAATGCCTCTTCTTCCTCAGGTGGCTTAGGAAATTCATCATATCCATAAGGACCCTTACCAATAGGGGAGGTGATGGTTAGTGGTATTATTGCTGAACTGTTAATCCAGAGACCCAGATAATGTTCTGGGGACTCAGGTTCGAATCCCGCCATTGGCAGATGGTGGAATTTGAATTCAATAAAAATATCTGAAATTAACAATCTAATGATGACCGTGAATCCATTGCCCATTGTCAGGAAAAGCCCATCTGGTTTACTAATGTCCTTTAGGGAAGGAAACTGCCTTCCTTACCTGGTCTGGCCTACATGTGACTCCAGACCCACAGCAATGTGGTTAACTCTGAACTGCCCGCTGGGCAATTAGGGATAGGTAATAAATACTGCCTAGCCAGTGACACCCCTCATTCCATTAATGAATAAAGGAAAAAAAAACTTTTACAGATGGACCATAGAAAGCATACTGTCCATGTACATAACAGCCTGGCACGGCAACTGCTCTGCCCAAGACCGTAAGAAGCTACAGAAGGTTGTGTGCACAGCCCAGATCATCTTGGAAACCAACCTCCCATCCATGCACTTCTTGCTGCCGCAGAAAGGCTGCCAACATCATCAAAGCACCACCGCCCCCACCCCCACCCAACCCAGTAATGCTCTTCTACAATCTCTTCTATCAGGCAAAATACACCAAAGCTTGAACACATGCACAAGCAGGTTCAAGAACAGCTTCTACCCTGCCGTTAATAGACTGATGTTTGGACTCTCTAACTTTAAATAATGTTAATCTTGTTAATGTTGATCTTGCTTCATGCACCTCCTGTGTAGTATAACCTGTATGCCTCACTCTGTCTAAGCACCCTATGATCTTTATGTTTGCTTACTATGATCTGCCTGTACTGCTCGCAAACAGAGCTTTTCACTGTACTTAGGTACACATGACTACAATAAATCAATTTAAATGGTGACCCTTTCTCAGCTCTGACTTGAAACAGTGACTCTATTTTCTCTCCAAAGATGCTGCTTGACTTGCTGAGTTTCCCCATCAATTTCTGTTTTTGTTTCAGATTTCCCAGCTTCTGTGGTTCCTTGTTTTATTCTGGTGTTTCTTTTGTTCACTTGTAGCCTGGAGTTAGGACTGTTAATATTCTAATTATATGCTGTAAGGTGCACTCCTGACTCCTTAATCATCTCCTTTTTCACTACTATATAGTTAAAAAGGTAGTTGGGTTCAATACTGTGGGAGTTACATTCCCAAGCATCTTGGTGGAAGAGAGCAGGCACCATCAAGACAAGGGTTTGCATTGCAGACAAACAACTGATTATGGCCTATTCCAGGCATTAAGTGGAAAGGCAATTGACACAACACCTTGAAGGATGGGTGTAACTTGGAATTTTATTGTACAAGGTTTTTATTCCCCCTTTGTAGAATATCATCACTGTAACAGATTATAACAAAATGGTTGGCATCCAAGTCTCAACAGGAGCTAATTGTATATTTATTGTGTGGCTGATGTTGACTTTCGTAAACATTCCAGAAGAACATTCAGTCCTAAAGAGCTGCAATAGAGTGAGAGAGAAGAGGTCATGCAGATAGTTACCAGCACCTAAAAGAGTGAGAGAGAGATAGGTTCTTGGTTTCTAAAACAGCAGAAGAAAGGGTGGGGACAGCAGCTTCAGAAAAAGGATAAGAGAGAGAGCAGAGACAGTAGCTTCGTAAAGAGTGGGAGAGAGCGTGGAGTCACCAAACAATGTGAGAGCAGGGAATTGCAGATTCATGAAGAGACGAGCAGATGAAAATTGATGGCAGAGAGCCCCTTCAACCTGTTTCTACCTGTCAGAGCCAAACAGAGAGGTCATAGGAAATCAGGTAAGTGATTGTTAGGTTTTTCATCTCTATCTCTTTTGATAGTCAGATCATGAGGTGTTATTGTAGCTGAAGAGCAAAATTAAGAAATTCACTTTTAACATAGTCAACATTAAAATTAATTAAATACTGTAGAAATAGCAGGTGATGTATTGCAAGTGTAGTATGTGAGAGCTGGTGGATGCTATTGTCATCCATGGTGAGCACATCTGCAGTAACTGTTGCCTGCTGGAGTAACTTTGACTCAGAATTGATGAGTTGGAGTCAGAGCTGCAAATGCAGTAACACATCAGGGAGAGGCAGAGATACCTGGCCTCTGATAAGAGGTTGTCACACCTCTTAGATTAATTACATAGAATGTCAGGGACAAGAGAGTATTGCTGTAAGTGAGGCATAGTAATGAGGGATAAAATAGTTAGGAGATTAAATATTATTCTCCGCAGCAAAGACTGAGAGCCCTGAAGGTTATATTGTCTACCTGGTGCCAAGGTTCTCTTCCAGACTAGAAAGGAACTTGGAGTGGCAGGGGAAAGTTTCAGTTATAGCATCATAGAATCCATACAGCATGGAAAGAGGCCATTCAGTACATCCAGTCTGCACTGACCCTTTGAAGAGCATCTCATTCAGACGCAGCCGCCCACCTGATCCCCATAACTCCACGTTTCCCATGGCTAATCCACCCAGCCTCTACATCCCTGAACACTATGGGGAAATTTAGCATGGCCAATCCACCTAACCTGCACACCTTTGGACTGTGGGAAGAAATTGGAGCAGCTGACAGAAACCCACACAGACACAGGCAGAACATGCAAACTCCACACAGTCACCCACGGCTGGAATCAAACCCAAATCCCCAGTGCTGTGAGACAGCAGTGCTAACTACTGTGCCACTGTGCCACCAGTTGTTGTGTACTATGTGAGTAAAAAGCAGAACCACAGTAACAATTTCAGAATTGCTACTTGAGCCACATGTTAATTAGGATAGGATAAGTAAGGCTAGAAAGTTGCGTGGCTAAAAGCTTTGTATTCAAGAAGTGGGTTCTGATTCATGGGGCATGGCAACAGTACCTCTGGAAAGAGAGAGCTGTTCACTTAGGATATACTTCACTTGAACCATGCTGAGACATTATCCTGGAGAATCATATTGCTAGGGTTGTGGATAGGGGCGATAAAATGTGGAGCTGAAGAAGCACAGTGGGTCAGACAGCATCAGAGGTGCAAGAAAGTCCAAGTTTCAGGTCTGGATCCTTCATCAGGACTCCTGATGTGCTTCTCCAGCTCCACGTTTTATCTACTCTGACTTCCAGCATCTGCAGTCCTTACTGCCTCGTTGTGGATAAGGGTTTAATAATGTAATTGCAATGGTAGGAAGCTTGTCATGTTTGTCAGCAGGTTACACTCAAGATGGTAGCCAGTGCTCAGGGAGCCCTGATGCAATTTTTTTTCTGGTAGCTTCTGATACCAGGGGTTCAGAAATGGTCAGTGAGCCACTCTACGTTTAGGAATTGGAAGTTGGGCAGCCCACCAACCTCTTGGCTCTATCTGCTATGTTGTGGACATTTTTCCTCCTGGATTGAGAAAGAGATTAACAGAGATGAAAGTGAGTGGCCTAGCTTTTATTTTTGGTGTAGGTAGAGAGGTGTCCTGAGTGAGTGAGTAGGCAGTACTGGTTAGCCTAACACCTATTGGGACAATGCTGGAGTCCATTATTAAGAAAGAAGTAGTATTGGATTTATAAAAGCTTAACACAATTAAACATAATCAATATGGTTTGTGAAAGGGAAATTATTTTTGAAAAATTTCCTCATCATCCCTGAGGATTTAACAAGCAGAGATGAAAAAGGGTGTAATTGGATTTTCAAAAGAAGTGTTTGATAGAGTTGCACATAAAATGCCATTGCGCAAAAAAGCTCATGGTATTATAGCTAATGCACTTTGGTAAAAAGAATCACAAGGTAGACTATTATTTAAATAGAGAGAGACTCCAAAAAAATGCATCACAGAGGGACGTGGGAGTTCCTGTACATGAAATACAATGTGAGCATGTTGGTGCAGCAACTAATTAGAAGGCAAATAGAATTTTGGTCATTATTGCTCAGGAGTTGGAGTCTAAAAATAGGGGAGTCTTGTTACTACTATACAGTGTGTTGATGAGGCCCTGCCTGAAGTATTGTTAACAGTTTTGGATCTGATATTTAAATAGGATATACTGACATTAATGGGTGTTCAATAGAGATTGACTAGATTGATTCCTGGGATGAAAGGTTTGACTTTTCAAGAACGGTGAACCAGCTTAGGCCTTTATTCAATAGTGGTTATAAGAATGAAGAGACGTCTTATTGAAATATATAAGATTCTGAGGGGGCTTGACAGGGTAGTTGTTGAGAAGATGTTTCCACTACTACGGGAGACCTTGGGGATATAGTTATGGAATAAGGATCTCCTCATTTAGGAGTGAGATGTGATTAATTTACACTCTGGAGGTAGTGATTGTTTCAGATACTCTAACCAGAGAGTTCCAGAGGCAAGATCATGTAAAATATTTAAAAGGGAAACTACATAGGTTTTCAAAATATTGATGAGTTGAGGGCTATGAGGAGCTAGGACAAAAGGAGAGTTGAGACCCAAGCAAATTATTCGTTATCTTACAGAATAGCCTACTTTTGCTCTTGATTATTATCTTATATTCTTAAGTTCAAACATAGAATTTATAGCAGTCATCTTTTTTGGGTTGATTATATTTTCTTATTGTGTTCTATTATCTGGTCTCAATATCTTACTTCTCTTTTGTTCCTCTCTGTATATCCCATTCTAAATGTTATTGCCCTTTTGTTCCATTCTCTCTTGTTTCCCATGCAATCTATTTCTAACTTGTCCTCTGCTATTCAGTTCCCTTTCTTGACCTGTCTCCATCTTTTCTCATTGCCACCAATTTTTTTTTATAATTTGGAGCTAACTCAATGTTTCCCATCTGGCAATGGACTGTCACCTAAAAAGTTAAAATCTGAGAGTGTTCCCTTGATCTTTAATTTAGCTTTGATGGTAGATCCATGGAAAACCCCAGAAAAGCTTTTATTATATTTCTCTAAAAGTTTTAGAGAATTGAATCCCTGTAGAAATGAACCACATGGAGCCTTCATTACAAGGAATTTGCATTTAGTGTAGAGGAAATAATTACCTTATGGGTGAATTCATGCAGAAATTATGGAAAAATTCTTGATTTGACAATACATAACCCACTCATTCAGTTCTAGGATATTAAATTATAACTCCAACTTCAAGAAATATTTCACTTCTTTCAAACTTTATTGTTCTACAAATAATGCACCTCCCACATTATTGCATTTCCTACTTTTCTCCAAGTGAACTTTACAGCAATAAAGGAATCCAGGCAATATTCCCTTTACACATAATCTGCAGACTTCCAAGTCTCAATTCCCTCTTGCTGTTTTAATGACTGCAGACTACCTGCACCTGAGAGCAGGTTGGTATACTGAGATTCCTACAAACTTTACTAATTTTACACTAGAGGAGCTTCTCAAATGTTGCAGAAGCTATTTATATGCAACCATGAGGAGCACTTGATGGTTATGAAATTTAATCAATGCCAGAGATCATTAGCCCGTGAGTCTCTCTTTAAAATTCAGTTATTCTCAACAACATTTATTCCTCATGTTAAGTTCTGTATGGAAAATGGTAAAGACCCTTTTTCAAATACTGCTGCAGTCTTTGTTCAGAAGGAGTTCAAAGAGGGTTCTGCTAGTTAGCCTAGTGGCAATGAATGCATAAAAACATTATTTAGATCAGCAATATGTGTAGCTTGGAGGTAGTGCTGTCTCGAACAGTTGTTGTTTTTCTTCTTAGTGCTCAATGTCACAGATCTTGGAGCTACTGAAGGTGAGTTCATGCAATGCATTGTAGAAGTTACATACTGTACTTGGCTTGTGGAAGGATATTAACTTTAATGGCAAGTGGAATAATCAAGGGGACTATACTTACACAATTTTGTTTTGGAGTTTTGATTGCTCTTCCACTGAAGTTATGGACAACAAGTGAAGGACATAGGAAGGACAGAATCTTGCCAATGTGATGGGAGTGTCAGAGAAATGGCAAGGTCCACGTTGCAGCTTCCATGGATGACTTGTCACATCTTGTTCCACTCAAGCACTTGATAGTGCAGCAGCAGGCCTCATCCAGTGATCAAGAGCACAGACAATCAGAGCTCTATAGAATGACAGCGATACTGGTGATATGATGGTTGCTACTGATTTGCCACCCATCCATGGCCTAGTGTCTTTGCTGGATCCCAGATCACAGATGAGTGATGGAGAGAAGGTTTGAGAGACAGGGCTGAAGGAGTCTTTGGGGATGGGCACAAAGGTTGGAGGATGACTCTCAGTGATTATGCTGTGCACTCCTCACCAGAACCCTTAGTAAGCAAATTACTTTATTTTAATGAGGGACATTCTTGGAAGCCTGTAAGCACATTCACACAGCTTTGCTTGCAACATACCCTGCATAGCAAGTCCCCTGCTCACTTCTAGGTGAGAACAGTGATTGTAATGAGGTCAGCCAGCTGGATGTCAGAATGAGTTCCTTGATTGAACTGGATTAACAGCCCCAATCTGGGAGCCCTGGCTGACATATAAAAAGGTTGATTGTCCAAGATACTGATACTCTGGTACCTGACTGTGAATATTAACTTTCTACTTAAGAGCCTTAATTGACAGTACAGCAGAAAAGCTATATTTGGATCTTCCCACTATATATATCATTGAGTGCTCACCTGTCACTGTCCTGACAGATTAAATGTCCTGCCACTGTCAAATTCACTTTGGGGGATTTGCCGCAAAGTATATTCATTTGAGCATTTATGCTAAAGCTTATGTTTAAGATATTATTTTCTCCTGAAGATGACTTCATTATGAAATGAGAAATTGTTTGGCATTGCAAATGCCATTGTATTTGAACTGAGAAGGACTCATTGTAATAGGTTGCAAAGGTGGAAAATTATTAATTTTGTCAACAAAAAAAACCCAGGAAAACTCCATTTTGATTGAAAAACTACAGGAAAACTACTAGAAAAACTTTGAGAAGGAAACAATGCAGCATTTCCCAGTCCAAAGCTTTAAGAACATATAGCTTTGCTACTTAGAGGTAAAATATCTTCAAGAAGAAAAAGAAAATATTACAGCATCTTAATATACTTTAAAACTTTTAATTCCTGCAGCAATAAAACAAAACCTAATCATATAAGGAAGACATTACAGGAGAAATTATCCTATCTGCAAGATCTACTATCAGCTATGGGCCAAGTATAACATAAGATCATATATCTTAGAGAAAACAATTTGTAAAGTACAGGTTTGCTTCAGAGTTAAGTACTAAAACATAAGCAGACCAAATAAATGTACTATTTAACATGTCCTACATTTTAAATCAAAACATAGAAGAAAGCCTGGATACTATTGCAGAAGTTCTACAAGTGTTTGACAATTACTTTAATTTGATAAATAAAATCTTTAAAAGAACAAGATTTAACAGAAGAGTTCTACAACTGGGGAATCCATAAATGGTTAAATGAATGATCTGTATAAATTAGTGGAAACCTGTTACCATGGAGCTTTGAAATCAGAATTCATATGTTCTGGACAACAAGGTGCAGAGCTGGATGAACACAGCAGGCTAAGCAGCATCAAAGGAGCAGAAAGGCTGACGTTTCGGGCCTAGACCCTTTATCATCAGTTCCTACTATCTCATATGTTCTGGAGTTGTCATTTAAATTATTGATGAGTCTTGGTCAGATTTATTAGACCAAAGAAAATTTGACTTTGGAGAAACCTATTCAAATTGTGCTGGAGGCAGAAACCAGGAAGAACCACAAAGAAATCTCGAGGAGAATAATACCCTTATCACAGGAGGACAACAGAGCCAATTCACTTTATAAACTGAACATACATTTGACAAACTGATAAACAGACTGGATGGAACAGCAGATACTAAGAATCAATGTCAATGCTACCAAACAAAGAAAACTTTGCAAGCATAAGCAGTATTCATTTATGACAAAAGAGTGCTGTATCAGTTTCTGGACAGTAAAAAATCAAATACCTTTTGTACAAATATTTTGATGCATTAGAGGCATAACCATTAGGAAAGATACTTGATGCATTTCCAGGGGAAATTAATGATTTAAATTTGAATTTGACAGAATCAAATTATGTCACTAGACATCTCATTAATTTTAATGTTATGTGGTGGTGAGTGTTCATATTTTATCTAAATTGTGGAATCCCTACAGTGTGGAAACAGGCCCTTTGGCCCAACAAGTCCACGCTGACCCTTGGAGCATCCCACCCAGACCCATCCCCCTAATCTACACACCCCTGAGCACTATGGGCAATTTAGCATGACCAATCCACCTAGCCATATTTGGACTGTGGGAGGAAATGGAGCACCCAGCAGACACAGGGAGAATGTGCAAACTCCACACAGACAGTCGCCCGAAGGTGGAATCGAACCTCGGTCCTTAGTGCTGTGAGGCAGCAGTGCTAACCACTGAGCCACTGTCCTGCCCCAGAATATCATGGCTAAAGAAACAGAAATTCATGTCTCCAAGGTGGAACTAGATGGCCTAAGTGGCATATCTCTCAAGATTAAAAGTACCTTAGCATGCAATTCTGCAACGTAAAGAGTTTAAGAGAGTGAGAATATACATGATTTACAATCAATTCTTCTCACTTTTGATACTGCATGCACGTTTTGACCTCAGTATCCTTGAGGTAGCAGAATGTGTTCATCTGATTCCAAAAGACATTGAATATGTCAGGAAAACCCTCAGTGCAGCTGTCTGGGCGGAGTTTGCACATTCTCCCCGTGTCTGCGTGTGTTTCCTGTAGGTGCTGTGGTTTACTCCCATAGTCCAAAAATGTGCAGATTAGGTGTATAGGCCATGCTAAATTGCCCCGTAGTGACCAGGGATGTGCAGGCTGGATGGATTAGCCATGGAGAATGGGGGGCGTGGGGATAGGTCCAGTTGGGATGCTCTTCAGGGGGTCAGTGTAGACTCAATGGGCCAAATGGCCTGCTTCCACACTGTAGTAGTTCTAAAAATAAAAACCACTACTTTTATATTCAGATCCCCCATGATAATTTGTAATGTTCTATTAGTTTTCCTGATTACTGCTTTACCTGCATACTAACATTTTGTGATTCATGCACAAGTACACCCACATTACTATGTATCTTAGAGCCTTACAGTCTCTCACCATTTAGAAAGTATGCACTTTTTTAAAATGCTTTCCACTAAAATGGGCCTTTTTTTTTATTTTTCCACTTGACACTTATTTGTCATTGTCTTTGCCCATTCACTTGCCTTGTCTGCCATGTGACATCTTTTCATAGCCTGACTGCAATTTATATAGATTAAGATAACTGCACTATGCTCAGGTACACACCTAGCTACCTCATTGAAAAACTCAATCAAAATTCTCAAACACGATGTCCCCTTAACAAAGTCATGCTGACTATCTTTGTTTAATCCTTGCCTTTCCAAGTGGGAATTAATTATATCCGTCAGAATATTTTATCAAGTTTCCTTACCACTCATGTTAAACTCACTGGTCTATAGTTCTCTGGTTTATCCCTACCATGTTTCTTGAACAATGGTACCTGTGATGTAAACTGTGGTATTTCATTATTTACTGTGGTATTTTATTATTTACTGTAAGGTTGGGTTTCAACTTTTTGATTTAATAACCAGTGTGTTTTCTGTGTCTGAAGTTAATAATTAACATGTAAGTCTTTTTAAGGCCATGATGGTTTCTTTTGAAACTGTTTTTTGAGGCCTAATGTCAGAATCAATAAGTTTTTGTGTACATTGATGGAGTTTTACTGGAGGATAAACAAGCTTCAGTTTAGAAGATCAGCAGAATCTTTTTTTAAAGCTTAAGGGAAACATTCAGTTTAGAAACAGATTTTTTTGGTATTTTACTTTGAGCTTCAATCAGTCCTGTGAAGTCCTTGAAACAGTATGGCTGTATAGAGCAGTGCTTCTGAGAAGGGAATATATAGTGAACGAGACTACCTTAGAATGAAGGATTAGTGTTATTCCTAGACCATAAATGTTGGAATAAAACTCTGCGTGTTACTTAAAGTGGCATATATTGAAGATCAGGTGGTTGATAGCTCCAAGAAGATGCTATCTGCAATTCCAATCTAAAATATGAAGTCACGTGATTTAAACCTGAAAAGGTGATAACTACAGGAACTCTAGTGGGAGTATTGTGTGAGTAGTGTTTTTGGTACTGTACCGTTGGTATGCTTTAGGAACTAAGCAAAAACTGTTTTGTTCCTTGTCAGTTTATAAAATCTTGTTTTAGGATTAATGGGGTTATATTTTTAGTGTGATTTTCAAAATGTTTAGAACATAGAACTGTACAGCACAGAAACGGGCCTTCAGCCCATGATGCTGTGCCAAATTAAACTAATCCCTTCTGTCTGCCCTGGTCCATATACTTGGATTCCTTGCATATTCAAAAAGCTTAACTAAAAGTCTCTTAAACGCCCTTATCAGATCTGCCTCCACGACTACCCCGAACAGTATGTTCCAAATTCCTACCATTCTCTGTGTAAAACTAAACTGCCCCTCATATCTCCTTTGAACTTTCTCCCTCTCACCTTAAATGCATGCCCCCTAATATTAGACATTTCAACTCTGGGAAAAAGATTCTGACCATCAACCCTATCTATGCATCTCATAATTTTATAGACTTCTTTCAAGTCTCCCCTCAGCCTCCGCCGCTCCAGAGAAAACAACCTGAATTTTACTAGCCTCTCCTTATAGCTCATACCTTCTAATCCAGGCAGCATCCTGGTAAACCTCTTCTGCACTTTGTCCAAAACCTCCACATCTTTCCTGTAATGTGGCGACCAGAATTGAATGCAATACTCTAAGTGTTACCTAACCAAAGTCTTATAAAGCTGCAACATGACATCCTTCTTCACCACCCTATCTACGTGCGTGGCCATTTTCAGGGATCTATGAACTTGCACCCCAAGATCCTTCTGTAAATCAATGCATGAATTTGCATTATAAATAGATTTGGTTTATTCTATTTTATCTTCATTTCTTTTGTCATAAACTTCTGTTTTATTATTAAAGCAAAGTCTGCTGCATTGTGTGCTTATATTTCAGAGACAAACCACTTTGTTAAAACCAAAAGAAATCAAAATATGATCCATCAAGTTAGGTTACTGTCTGCATCTGTCTTGCCTGGTAATGGCATCAGCAGAAATCATAACAGTACCACATTAGCTGTCCTCAAGTCCTCTGCTAACACTCCTGTGGCCATAGAGGATTTTTTTAAAAATGTGAAGGCCCCTGCAATCTCCTCCTTTTCTTCCCAAGCAGCCCAGGATACACATCATCTCCGCCTGGAGACTTCCAGTTAGAAGCCTGTTAAAATCATTAATACCTTGCCATTTCAGTTGTAATTTGTTCAAGTGTATCACAGATATACTCCCTAATTTGTTACCCATCATCCTTCTCCATCCTGAATACAAATGAAAAGTACTCATTTAAAACCTCACCCACGTCTTCGAGCTCTCCACACAGTTTGCCACGTTGATGGCTAATGGGCCCTATTCTTTCCTCTTATCTCTAATGTATACATAAAATGCCTTTGGATTTTCCTTTATTTTATCTGCCAATGATTTTTCTTTGCTTTCTTTTTTTTCTTTTCAAGCAAACCCCGGCCCTTTGTAAATGTTTCTGGCGTTTTCTGTATACGAGCCCATACACGTCCCTTTTTATCCAATCCAATACATGTCCATATGGCCTATTTCTGCTCCTATACCTTATGATCTTACATTTTCCCTCTGAAAGATCCTCTCTATGGAAATGTGAATTACATGGGCTTTGTATCTAGATAGCAATGCCCATTAGCTATCTTCTAGAAACTCAACTCATTCCTAAATTCAAATTAAATAGACAAGTTCAAAGTATAACCATTTATAATACTTAACATTCCTGACATTTCCCCATGAGACTTAGAAATTGACAGTATACCCACAGTCTGCACTAATACTCTTAACATTGTCCGCAGACATGAAATTCTTGCACCTTCTCAGCAAATTGTTTGGCTTGGGAACTCCTTGTTCCCACAGCAACCAAACTTGTTAACAGAACTCAGCAGATCACATGACTGTTTTCATTCCTGAATTTAATCTTGAATTAAAGAGAGAGTCCCAAACAAAACAGTCTTTTAACTTTTTTTATTTCTAACGTTTTTTTTTTCCTTAATAAGCCCTATTGCTTATTGTCTCTGTGCTTCTTACCACAATTGTCTCCCAAGTACATTAAATTTAAAATTCTCACCTTGATTTGCAAATTTCTCCAGAACCTCAATGAATCTGAAATATGCAACTTTCCTAACCTTGCAATTTAGTCTTCTGAATCTGGATTTTTCTGTATTCCTTTCTTTAACCCACCATTGGTAGCAAAGCCTTCAGCTGCCTCATCCTCACTCTATAAAACTCTCTTTCTAAGCCCCATTAATTTTATTCTTCCATTCAAATCAGCATCCTATTTCATTAAATTCTACATTAATTATGTGAAATTTTAAGTGGTTATCTGTTTTATAATCACTACTTGTTCAGTGCCCTCTTTTATTTCATGCTGCATTTTTTTATCCTTTTTGAATTGCTTTTCATCCATCTGGCAAATGGTCTTGCCATATGCAGCATGTTTTTTGCTTCAGTGGGTCCTACTGTTGCTAACATATCTGCATTGAAAGTAACAGTAAGCGTATATATTTGCCCATGAGCACTTTTCTTAAGTCATGAGTCAGAATAAAACATTTTCAAATAACTTCAAATTAACTTAAACAGTTAATGGTAGGGCCCTGGGAGTGTTGCTGAACAAAGAGACCTAGGGGTACAGGTGTATAGTTCTTTGAAAGTGGTGTTGCAAGTAAACAGGGTAATGAAGAAAGTGTTTGGCACATTTGCCTTCATTGGTCAGCACATTGAGTAGAAGGGTTGGGACATCCTGTTGCAGCTGTATAAGACATTGGGGAGGCCACTTTTAGAATACTGTGTTCAGATCAGGTCTCCCTGCGAAACCTGAAAGGTTCTGAATAGGATATTGCTGAGCTGCAGGCAGAAGCTGATTAGGCTGGGGCTTTTTTCTCTGGAGCATTGGAGACTGAGGGGTGACCTTATAGAAGTTTATAAAATCATGAGGGGCATCATGAACGAACAGCCAAGGTCTTTTTTCCTAGTTTAGGGGAGTCCAACACTAGAGGGCAGAGGCTGAAGGTGAGAGGGGAAGGTTTTAAAAGGGACCTAAGAGGCAACTTTTCATGCAGAAAGAAGGTGTGTGTATGGAACTAGCTGTCAGAGGAAGTGGTGGAGGCAGATACAATTGAAACATTTAAAAGGCATCTGGATGGGTACGTGAATAGGAAGGGTTTAGAGGGATATGGGTCAAATGCTGAAAAATGGGACTAGATCAGTTTAGGATATCTGGTCGGTGCATGTAATTTTGACTAAAGGGTTTGTTTCCGTGCTGTATGACTCTAAATGGGCTTATTCAAAGTTGTAATGCAGGAGTCTTGGAAAGGATTGTTTGTAATGATGAATCACTAGAGAAATTAGAGTTGAAATATTAATTTTCAGATTCTATTTCAGTGAACTCAGAAACAAGAGAGCTCTAAATATGAATGGAGTTCCATTCCAAGGAGGCTAAAACATTATAAGGAAAAATATTTTGAAGTACATACTTTCTCATAACATATGCTTTCGTATTAAATGTAAAGCATACCCACGGTTCTTGAAATGAACAGTTTGCACTGAGCTGGAACAGTATTACCACAGTTTGAAGCCTGGGTACTTTCAATCATGCTGTCTAACTGAGATTTTATCACCAGTAACAGAAATGTTGCAATAATGCTCAGGGTTAGTAATTGTTCCAAAGATAAATGGAGCCCTCAGATAGTTTGTAGATCTCACTTAACAAGATGTTTAAGGAAGGAAATCTGTCCCATTTCATCTGTCAATGATAGCTTAGCAAAACTGGAAACAAGCAAGTTCTTCTAAAACTGGATTCTAACAGTAGGCTTTGGCAGATTGAGTCACACAGTACAGAAACAGACCCTTTGCTCCAACTAGTCCACGCCGATGATATTCCCAAACTAAACTAGTCCCACCTGCCTGCGCTTGACCCATGTCCCTTCAAACACTTCTTATTAATGTACTTATCCAAATGTCTTTTAAATGTTGTAATCGTACCTGCATCCACCACTTCCTTTGACAGTTCATTCCACTCTCAAAACACTCTCTGTGCAAAACAAAATCCTGCCCCTCATGTACTTTTTAAATCTTTCTCTTCTAACCTTAAAAAATAGGCCCCCTAATTTTGAACTCCCCCACCATAGGGAAAAGACTCTTGTCATTTACCTTGTGTATGCCGCTCATGATTCTATAAACCTCAATAAGTTTGCGGCTCAATGTTCTATGCTTCAGTGAAAGATGTTCCAGCCTTTCCAATCTATTTTTGTATCTTAAACTCTCCATTCCCAGCAACATCCTGATAAATCTTTTCCGAATCTCCTCCACTTTAATAATATCCTTCCTATAACAGGTTGAGAAGCCTCATTAACATCCTGTAGAACCTCAACATGACATTCCAACTCCTGTATTCAAAGGTCTGAGCAATGAAGGCAAGTATGCTAAACACTTACTTAACCACCCAGGCTATCTGTGACGCAAATGTGAGAGAATTAGTATCTGAACCCTAGGTCTCTCTGTTCTACAACACTAGCCAGGGCCCTACCATTAATTGTATAAGTCCTGTCCTTGTTTATATTACCAAAATGCCATACCTCACATTTATACCAATTAAACTCTATCTGCCACTCCTCAGACCATTGACCCAATTGATCAAGATCTCTTTATAATCTTAGATAATCTTCTTTACTTTCCACTATACCACTAATTTTGGTGTCATCTGCAAACTTACTAGCCATGCCTCTTATATTCACTTCCAAATCATTTATATAAATGACAAACAAAAGTGGACCCAGTGACGATCCCTGTGGAATACTGCTGGTCACAGGATGCCTGTCTGTAAAGCAACCCTCCAGCACCACCCTCTGTGTCTGTGAACCTCAAGCCAATTTTGTATCTAGTTAGCAAGGTCACCCTGACTCTGATGTGATCTAATTTTACTAATTTGTCTACCATGCAGAATTTTGTCAAAGGCTTTACTAAAGTCCAAGCAAACAATGTCTACCACTCTGCCCTCTTCAATCTTTGCAGTAACTTCATTAAAAAACTTAATCAAGTTTGTGAGACATGAACTTCCTCTCACAAAACGAGGCTGACTATCCCTAATCATTTCTTGCCTTTCCGAATGCCTTTAAATCCAATGATTCAGAATCGCCTCCATTAACTTACCCATCTCCAATGTCAGACTCACAGGTCTATAGTTTCCAGACTTCCTTTCGATTAACAGTCAAGATTGTTGGCTACAGTTATTACACAATTTGAGTGGTGTTGCTTTGACTGTCTGGCATTTTGGGATCTCCTTTTCATCAGAAATCTTTCAAAACACCAGTATTTAGAATCCTGGAAGGAAAACAGTAAGCCTTTTACCATCTGAATGACATCCTGACGCATGGTAAAACAAGGAAGGAACGCAACCAAAGGGTCAGGCATCTGTTAAAGGCATAACAAAATGCAAGGCTTGCACTAAACAAGATATGTCATTTCTCTAGAATAACAATCAAATTTCTAGAACACATTATCCAAGAACAAGACAACATGGTGGATCAAAGATGCGGACAAGATGTGTAAACTATGCAAAGCACTTCTTAAGTATGGTGAATCAAGTATAAAGTTTATTCTAACTTTACCAGTCTTACTCAAACCATGAGAGAGCTTTAGAAAAAAGACCAGGTGTTGTATTAAATTCAGGAACAGACTGCAGTTTTTGAAAGGATTACAGAGAAGATACTTTCTACTAATATTTTAGTACATTACAGGCCGGGTTTATTCGTTTTTAGTAGTCATAGATGCATCATCATACGCAAGACTAAGAAGTCGTTATTGAAGTGCAAATTAATGGAATACTAATATTGTTCATTTTATGTTGAGAGCTTTGACAAGAGACTGAACAGATGCATGCAACCGTGGAGAAGGAATTATTAGCAGTTACATGGGGATGTGAAGGGCTTACAATCTATTTCATGGACCTGAAGTTTCAGGTCAAGATTGTCTACAAACCTTTGGTAATGTTATCGGGATTGAATGAAATCTCAAGCACACTTCCAGGCAATCAAACTTACGCTGACTAGATATTCCTATATGATGCATTATGCATTCTAGGTAAGGTGAAAATAATAGCAGATTCACTCTCTGGAACAGCAATGGGCTGTGCAGAAAAAGAAGATTGTGTTCTTGTTGAAGAAATAGAGTTTTATTCCATGGCAATGGTCAATAAGTTGAAGAGCCAAACTGGTGTTGGAGGGAGGACATCAGATTTCTGAGGCATTGGGACTGGTTCTGACAAATTTTGGATCGTTAAAAGATGTACACCTGAACAGAAACATGATGAGCATCCTTGCAGGGTGACTTGCTAGTGTCGATGCAGGTTTAAACCAAATTGGCAGGGGCTGTGTGGGACCCTGAGGAAAAATTCAGAAAAGCCAAATTCAGAGCAAAGAGCAGGAGACAGAAGGTTAGTGACTGACTCTGAAAGACAGAAGAAGAAAAGGTTAAAAGTGTACATCACAGGAATTTGGTGGTGTTAAAAGGAATATTTGAAAATGCAGAGGTTATAGCAAATGGAGTTGATGAGCAGAGGGCACAGCTAGACCCAGGGCAGTAGGATGTCATTGCTACAATGGAAACCTGGCTTGAAAAGGGACTAAAAGAGCAGCTCAACATCCCTGGATACAGAATTTTCTGGAAGAACAGAAGTGGAAAAAGCATATGGAGTTTAGTACTATTGGTCAATGAATCGGTTACAGCTGTAAGGATATACAAACACAGAAACATAGAAATTAGGAGAGGAGTAGGCCATTTGGCTCTTTATGCCTACTCCACCATTATTACGATCATTAACTGATCATCCAACTCAATAGCCTGTTCCTGCTTTGCCCCCATGTCCTTTGATCCCTATATACTAAATTAATCATCAAGTGAGGCAATGCGGGTTGAGCTCAGAATTTTTTTTTTAGAAGTGGCCGAACACTGCTGGCAATATATTATTGACCCCTCAAATACCGCAAAGGAGATAGAAGTGTAAATATGGCAAATTTCCGAGTGCAAAAATGACAGTGCAATAATAATCGGTGACATTCATATTAATTGGCATCATCAACATGTGAAAGGTATTGAGGGCACAAAATGCTTGAGCAGCATTCACAACAACTCTTTTTTTTAGCCAACAAAACCAGCTAGAAGGGGTGAAATTTGTGATTTAGTGTTTGGGAATTAAGCTGGGCAAGTAGGTAAAGTATTAGCCAATGACCATTTGGAGATAGTAACCATAATGCAGTTAGATTTATCACCATTACAGAAAATAAACAAAGATAGAACTGGAGTAAAAGTTCTAATTTGGGGGTAGTCAAAGTTTATGAAGCTGAGAGGTGATCTGGCAAAGATAGAATGGATGCTAAATCAATGGAAGTTCAACAGGGTACACTCAAAAGCGAGATTCTATGAGTGCAGTAGATCTGCCACCACAAAGAAAAATGGTGGCATTGCCAATTTTGGCTATCAGAAGCATACAGGGTAAGATAAAACAGAAAATGAATGGGTATGACAGTTACAAAAAACTTAATACTGTTGAAAGCCTAGAGGAGTTTAGGAAGTACAGAGGTGAATTAATAAAGCACATTAGGAAAACAAAGGGAGGATATTAAAGATGTAATGGCAGGTAAAATCAAGGAAAAATCTAAAAAGATTTATTAATACACTAATAGCAAGAGGATAAATAAAGAAAAGGTAGGACAAATCAGAGATGTGCATGGTAAGTTATGTGCAGATGCAGAAGAAGGGTTTTTAGTGTGTGCTTTGTCTTCACAAAAGAGAGGCATAATTCAGTCATTCTGGTTAAAGAGAAGAAATGTGAAATTCTAGATACCTTAAACACATTGTGAGAAGAAGTACTCAAGGGAGTGCTGTCATTGGAAATAAATTAATCACAAGGGCTGAATGGATTGTAGCCTGGCCTGTTAATAGAAGCCTGGGAGGAAAAAAACAGTTATTCTGGGTATGATTTTCAACCTTCACTAAATATAAACAAGGTACCAGAAGATTGGAGATCTGTGAACTTCGTACAATTGTTTAAAAAGGATCCAAAGGATAGACTGAATAATTATAGACCAGTCAGTCTGACTTCAGTTTTGAACAGATTATTAGAATCAACTCTGAGAGACAGGATAAGGATTGGAAAAACAAATGACAAGCAACTTACCATCCATCTTGCCTCTATTGGCCCTATTGTGGGTAGTAATACTCCTGGAATGAGAGAGAGGCAGAAATTATGAAAGATGAAAGTGGGTGGTTATTACTGTTGGTGCAGGTGTGGAGATTTCCTGAGCAAATGTGTAAGCAGTGCAGAGGGTATGCAGGGTTAGTGGTGTCAGAATTTGGAAGGGAGTGGGGATGACAGTGAGTGGGAAAGCTGTTGAATGCATTAATGAGAATGGGAAAACATGAGCCTTCTGGGAGGTGGGTGCAGAAGCAGGGATAGAGTGAGCGTGAGATATAAGAGCAAAATGGTAGCACTTAAGCTGATGGAGTGGAAAAGGACATTGATCTTCTTCCTGTGAAATTATTTCAACCTGGGTGGCATCTTTGGACCAGGCTGGCATGGTCTTATGTCATGGCCTCCACTGCTGGTCCTGGGGAAAAGGAAGTCCTGCCTGTGCCCCACCCCATTCAGCAGTGGCTCCAGAGCCATGTCCACAAATCAGGTACTGAACTCTTCCTGCCCCACCCCCCCCCCCCCCCCCACCAATTTAATGTCTGTGACAAATGTCAGGAACTGTTTGACCAGCTCCAGATTGACAGTGCTCATCCAGTTGCACAACAGCCTTTCAAATATATAGCAAGACCCAATGATGCGGGTCAATTCTGGAATCTCCAGTGAGTGCGAGTTGCTCTGGGAATGGCACTAAGTAAGATGGTGGGAAATCGGACATGAAATGCCAATTAGGGTCGTAGAGTCATACAGCTTGGAAACAAGCCCTTTGGTCCAACTCGTCCATGCCGATCAAGTTCCCCAAAGCTAAACTAGTCCCACTCGCCTGCATTTGGCCCATATCCTTCTAAAACTTTCCCATCCATATACATGTCCAAATATTTCTTAAATGTTGTAACTGTACCTGCATTTATCACTTCCTCTGCAGTTCAGTCCTTATATGAACCGCCCTCCATGTGAAAAGGTTGTCCCTCGGGTCCCTTTTAAATCTTTCTCCTCTCACCTTAAAATTATGCCCATTGGTTTTGAAACCTCCACCTTAGGGAAAAGACCTTTGCTATTCACCTTATTTATGCCCCTCATGATTTTATAAGCCCCTATAAGGTTACCCCTCAATGACCTGTGCTCCAATGAAAATAGTCCCAGCTTATCCAACCTCTCCTTATAACTCAAATTCTCCATTCCTGGTAAATCTCCATTCTTGTAAATCTTTTCTGCACCCTCTCCAATTTAATAATATCCTTCCTATAGCAGGCTGACCAGGACTATAACAGAAATTGCTGGAAAAGCTCAGCAGGACTGGCAGCATCTGTGAAGAAAAAATCAGAGTTAACGTTTCGGGTCCGGTGACCCTTCCTCAGAACTCCGAGGAAGAACGATCGGACCAAAAACGTTAACTCTGATTTTTTCTTCACAGATGCTGACAGACCTGCTGAACTTTTCTAGCAACTTCTGTTTTTGTTCCTGATTTACAGCATCCGCAGTTCTTTCGGTTTTTATTTGTCCAGAACTATATACAGTATTCTAGAAGTGACCTCATCCATGTCATGCACACCCACAACATGACGTACCAACTCTTATAGTCAATGGTCTGAGCAATGAAGGCAAGTGTACCGAACTCCTCCTTTACTATTCTGTCCACCTGTGCAAGAAAATGCATTTGGCCTCATGACAAAAATCCCTCCACCTAAATTGATGCAACTCACACCTTAGTCAAAAAAGCTGTAAAATTCAGTTCAGAAACTTAATGAACATTTGGTCCTCATCAATATCTCTTGCTCCTTATTGCCATAGTTGGTGTTAAACACTAACCTTGTTGACTTTAGGAGGTTCATGATCACAGTTACCAAATTTAGTCAGTCATCAGTTTTCTGATAGTTTTTTCAGAAGCAGCATTTAGATATGGTACATTAGTTAATTAGACAAACAAAGGAAATATATGGCCCATGACAGGCGTAAATGCTTTTGTGAACATGGAGCTATTCTGTAGAATGAAGGAGTAGAGGAAACACACTCCTGCATGCTATTCTGGTGGTCTCTGGTTGTCTTGTGTGGTCTGAGTGCCAACAGTCTTTGTTTCTTCCTTGAACTGGTTTCCCTCCAGGAATTGGTATGGCTCATCTCCCTCCATCTCTTGCCCCTTCGTACCCTCCTGTCTCTGTTAATATACCTTGTTTTGGAGGCTAGTATCTAGGCTACATCAATCACCTGTGCAACCCCTCTTGGCCAACGGCCATGGGACACTAACTATGAGTCAAATGACCATTGTCCCCAGTCCACCTCCATTTGAAAGTTAGTTACCATTCTTTCTCAGAACAAATGCTTCTTATTTTCAATATGCTGCATTGATAATGGAGTATGACCTCTCCTCTTTTCATATGGAGATCTGTTTACATTTGCAGAAGGCTCATTACTAATGTGACACAGTTAGATGAGGTTTCATGCTACACAGGAAATACCAAATATAGAATGCAGAGTAACACCATGTTTAAGGGGATCCCAATTCTCAACAACCTCCCTTTTGCTGGTTGATATACTGGGTGTTGAAATGATTAAAATCTGACTTTGGAATATCGTTTAGCATTGATGTGGAGTAAGGGCTTAACATATTGTACAAAATATGCCTATAAAAATAGTATAGGGCACTTGTATATGAGTTCTAAGCTGCCAAATGTTAAGATAGCATCAAAACCTCCCAGTTACTGTAAAGCATTCTTGACAGTAATGAGCATGTGTGTTTTAAGTTATAGTCTGTCATTTATTTAAGAGATTTCTGAGTCACAGCGCAGATTTTGAATGACTGACTATTCCAAGTTGTCTGCTATAGCTCAGTAGTAGCACCATTACTTAAATCAAAAGGATGTAAATCCAAATCTTGAGTGTAATACCAACAGAGTGCTGTAATATGAGAACATCTGGATGTCTTCCTTTGAATGAAATATTTAGACTATGACACTAACTGCCCTCTCAATCAATATAAACTATGCCATGGTGGCATTTTAAAAAAAAGAACAATGGAATTAATCCTGATATGTTGACTAATATTTGTCCATCACTATCCATTGCTTATCAATATCACATTCCTTTTAGTGGGAGCTTGGTGTGTGTGCAAATTAGCTGGATAGGTTCCTGTAACAGTGACTGCACTTTAAAAGTACTTTATTGGCTAGACAGTACTTTGGGACTCAGTTCTGATGAAGAGTCACTGGACTTGAAACGTTAACTGTGTACCTCTCTCCACAGATCCTGCCAGACCTGCTGAGTTTCTGCAGCATTTTTTTTTTGTTTTTATTTCAGATCTCCAGCATCCACAATTCTTGGCCATTGTTTAGTATTTTGGGACCTCCTGATATCATGAAATGTCTTTATAAATGCAGGTTTATTTCATTTTTTAACGTTAAAATCATTGTTAAAAATTTGACAAAGAAGTGGAAGTAAAGAAATAGATCTTAATTTGGCATGTCTAACCAATCAATGTTTGAATGAGCAACAAAATTACAACTGTGTTTTTACTGAAAGTTTGCACAGCTTGGTTTTTATTAATATATTATGTGCATTTTTGGTGGCTTAGTTAGATGAAACTGTGAAAGCACAAATACAATAATAGCAAGAAGTATTTTTTTCTTTGATTTAAATATTAGAAGGATGCACACGTGTGTATTTTGGGGCTACTTAAAAGTTTATTAAAGAACAGTTGTTACTGTAAAAGTTAATACTTGCTTTCCTTACTCGTATCCCAAGCTAGAAAATTGCCAAGAGTTGACAAGTGCCTTCAAAAAAGCTGATGTGCCCAAAGAGGCTGACAGGCCAAACGTTACCCCAAAAAAATGTCTGATGCTACTCGATTTTGAGGAATTCAGTGTAACATCAATTTATTACAACTTAAATATTCCATCAATCTTACAGTTGAAAAAGAATTGAATTGCAAAATTCCAATTGCAGCAGTGATAGATTTAAGCAATACTGAAGCAAAATATGAGTTGTGAAATAATGAAATTTATTTTTGAGGTGTGCCTTGGGACATATGCTGAAATTATGGTTTCAACAGTTGCTGCAGTGTATTTTCTGATATTTTGGAGCTAATTGTAATTCTTCATTTCAGACTAAAAAACATTTAAACCATAATAAGACCATAAGACATTGGAGAAGCAGTAGTCAATTCAGCAGATCAAATCTGCTCTAACTTTCAATGAGATCATGGCTAATCTGATCATCTTCAACTCCATTTTCCTGCCTTATCAAGTAACTCGTTTCCCTTACTGATTACAAATCCATCTTGCCCTGCATATACTTAATGTCCCAGCCTCAATGATTCTCTATGGTAAAGAATTACACAAATTCACTACAGTCTGAGAGAAGAAATTCCACTTCATCTCTGTATTAAAAAGGGGATCTTTTAATCTAAGATTATGCCCCCTAGTCCGAGACCCTCCCACAAGGGGCAACGGCTTCTCCACGTTTACCCTATCAAGCACCCTAAGAACTTTTTATGTTTTAATAAGATTTCCTCTCATTCTTTTAAACTCCAATAAGAATAAGCCCAACCTATTCAACTTATCCTCATAAGAAAATCTCTCTATGATTGGAATTGACTTAGTGAGCCTTTTCTGGACTGCTTCCAATGCCAGTATGTCTTTCTTCAGATGAAGAAACAAATACTGTTCACCATATTCAAGGTGCAGTCTGACTATTGCTGTGTATTTTTCAACTCCATTCCTTTTGAAATAAAGTCCTACAGCCTCTTTACCTACTCTAACATTGGCTGAACTTGTATGCTAGATTTTTTTTATGATTCATGCACTAGAATGCTCAAATCCCTCTGTGCTACAGTTTTCTGCAGTCTTTCTCCATTTGAATAATGTTACACTCTTCTATTCTTCCTACTAAAGTACATAACTGCACATTTTCCACATTATATTCCACCTGCCAGATTTTGCCCTTTTACTTAACTTGTTCAGTCTCCATTTCCCCTGAAAGATTGCAAATATTTTATACACAAATAGAGAAGTTACTTTGAGAATTTTTATAAAACTTTACAGTGTGCAATAAATCTGATCCAGATAGTTAATTTTAATTTGTAAACCAAATGTTTTGTAGTATATGTCTATAATAAACCTGAACAGCAGTGTATTTACATACAACTGAAAACTGGCTCATGATTAAATCTATCTCTGTTTTAGGCCCTATGCAGACCAGAAGCAGGAATACGGTCTCATGAACCAAGATGTGCCGATTAATGTAATAGTTTTCTTGTGTTATCTAAATGTAACAGAAATGAAGTACATAGGTTCAATTTAATTGAAGATTTCTGGTGGGCTTATTTGCAGCTAAATTAATATATAATGCAGAGTAGTATCCAAACACAGCCTGTGCCTCAAGTGCTATAACACAAAGAACCTGTAGACATGTGATAACATCTGCATTCCTGGCTGATGTGCATGTTGCCTTTTTAAAGGGACATGACTTAAAGCATAATAACACAGCATCCACTACTTTCCAAAAGGTAGCTTTCATATGTTACAAGTGAAAATAAGATCAACATTGGATAGTTGCAAAATCAGTTGTACGGAGATAGGGATTGCAAAATTTAAAAGCACAGAAATCCAAGTGTCCCAATATCATTTTAATGTTTTCATAGTTCTTTAAATCTTGTTATAGTGTACCCTCTGAAAGTATGGGTTTTACCCAAAGAGATGGTAAGAACTGCCGATGCTGGAGTCAGAGATAACACACAGTGTGCACCTCATATTCTGCCCTGGGAGCCTACAACCCAATGGTCTCAATGTGGACTTTACCAGTTTCAAAATCTCCCACCTCCAGCCTCATCCCATGACCAACCCTCCCCCTCATCCCCACCTCCTTGACCTGACACAACCTGTCCATCTTCTCTCCTACCTATCCACTCCTTTCTCACTGACCAATCCCCACCACTGCCTACCTGCACTCACCTATCACCATCCCACCCATCTTCCCCAGCCCAACCTCTCCTCTCTCTATTTATTTCGAAGCTCCCTTCCCCCTCCCCCATTTCTGAAGAAGAGCCCCGACCCGAAGCGTCAACTTTCCTGCTCCCTTGATGCTGCCTGGCTTCTGTGCTCCTCCAGCTCTACATTGTGTTATCTCTGGTTTTTACCCATAGCTGTTCTTGGCCTGTAGACAAGTCATCAGTGTATTAATTGTTGTCCGCATGTTACATCATATTATTGCTGTCTAGGTGTACTCCTTTGCATTTGCTGTGTACATTTTGCATACTGTATACTAAATTTCCTTTATCTATTTTCTGTTCCTCCTCAATTTTGCTCCATCAGGTGGTATGACTTCATGACACTTGAGCTCATAGTGTAGTTTGGAAACTTTTACGAGTAATGTAACATTTTCTCTACTGGTATTTAATTCAGAGGTGCAGCTAAAGGTGTAAAATGGCAAGATGGAAAAGTTGTTTCTTTATCATATCTTCAGGATAAGTGATTTAATGGTATGAATCATTTGCTCAACAAGATCAGGGATAATGTGGTGAGGATATTGTGTCATTCATGTCCTATTTGGCACACATATCCCTGAAAGGGCTGCCTGTATTGTGAGCCCATTGTCAGAAATGATTTCTTCAAATACATCAAACAGGACCATTACATTGATGACTGTGTCGGCGCTGCCTCGCGCTCCCATGAGGAGCTCGAACAGTTCATCCACTTCACCAACACCTTCCACCCCAACCTTAAGTTCACCTGGACCATCTCGAATACCTCTCTCTCCTTCCTGGACCTCTCTGTCTCCATCTCGGGCAACCACCTAGAAACCGATATTCATTTCAAGCCCACTGACTCCCACAGCTACCTAGAATACTCCTCCTCCCACCCACCTTCCTGAAAAAATGCCATCCCCTATTCCCAATTCCTTCACCTCCACAAGGACATCTGAGATGTATGGGAGTGGAATGCCTCAACCTGGGAGCAGAGGATGAGGCATTCCACTCCCATACATCTCAGATGACCTTGTTTTTCAAGGACCGCAACTTCCTCCCCTCAGTGGTCGAGAACGCCCTCAACCGTGTCTCCCACATTTCCCGCAACTCAGCCCTCACACCCCGTCCCCGCAATAACAACCAAAAAAGAATCCCCCTCGTCCTCACGTACCACCCCACCAACCTCAGGATCCAACGCATTATCCTCCAACACTTCCGCCATCTGCAATCCGACCTCACCACCAAAGACATCTTTCCCTCTCCACCCTTATCTGCTTTCCGGAGGGACCACTCTCTCTGTGACTCCCTTGTCCACTCCACACTCCCCTCCAGCCCCACCACACCCGGCACTTTTCCCTGCAACCGCAGGAAGTGCGACACCTGCCCCCATACCTTCTCCCTCACCCCCATCTCAGGCCCCAAAAAGACTTTCCACATCCAGCAGATGTTCACCTGCACATCTGCCAATGTGGTATACTGCATCCGCTGTACCCGTTGTGGCCTCCTCTCCATCGGGGAAACCAAGCGGAGGCTCGGGGACCGCTTTGCAGAACACCTACGCTCGGTTCGCAATAAACAACTGCACCTCCCTGTCGCGAACCATTTCAACCCCCCCTCCCATTCCTCAGACGACATGTCCATCCTGGGCCTCCTGCAGTGCCACAACAATGCCACCCGAAGGTTGCAGGAACAGCAACTCATATTCCGCTTGGGAACCCTGCAGCCCAATGGTATCAATGTGGATTTCACAAGCTTCAAAATCTCTTCTCCCCCTACCGCATCCCAAAACCAGCCCAGCTTGTCCCCACCTCCCTAACCTGTTCTTCCTCCCATCTATCCCCTCCTCCCACCTCAAGCCGCACCCCCATCTCCTACCTACTAACCTCATCCCGCCCCCTTGACCTGTCCGTCCTCCCTGGACTGACCTATCCCCTCCCTAACTCCCCACCTACACTCACCTTTACTGGCTCCATCCCCGCCTCTTCGACCTGTCTGTTTCCTCTCCACCTATCTTCTGCTCTATCTTCTCCTCTATCCATCTTCTATCCGCCTCCCCCTCTCTCCCTATTTATTTCAGAACCCCCTTCCCCTCTCCCCTCCCCCATTTCTGATGAAGGGTCTAGGCCCGAAACGTCTCTTTCTGCTCCTATGATGCTGCTTGGCCTGCTGTGTTCATCCAGCTCTGCACCTTGTTGTCTCAGTTATGGAACTTGGTGTGTCAGCCATGAACATGCTTGAAATGTTCTTTAGATATATAACAATTGGAAATTTAAAATCCTTAATGACTAACATGCAGTTGACTTCACTCACAGTAAATAGTTGTGGTTTTGGACCAAGGGGCTTAGGAAATCTTATGACGGTGTAGAGGTTCTCTATGTTGCTGTGACTGATGACTCTGGCATGCCTCACATATCTTCACCAAATTCACAATGTTACCATTGATCCTTGGCTATGATATCATTATATATGATAGTCATCTGGTTTCTGCCATATGATCTTGGTGTAATTGTGACAATATGTCCTGATGGAGAGGTTGAGCGCAAGTATTTGTTTTCCTTTGAATATAATGCTTCTTGAGATACTAAGTCCATCTCTGTAAGTCCCAAAACATCTGATAATATCTGGCACATCTTTTATCATATCAGACAACTGTTCAAGATTCTATTATAGATATTTTCTAATTACCCTGTTCAGAGATGTTATTACACACCTCTGGAGCAGGTGGAACTTGAACCTGAGCCTTCCAGCTCAGAGGTAAAGGTACTATCACTGCACCACAAGAGCCCTTCAGGCTGCTCTTCGACGATAACTTTCCATAGTGCCTTCAGTTGTGAGTCGTTCTCTGTTTGTGATTGAAGCTGGTTGGATTTATACTAACCAAAATTAAATACATCCATTTTGAGCACATCTTCCACTTCATGTCTTTGCTATCTACTTACTGATCTGATGGAACAGTTGTTTGAGTTTGGCAATCTGTTCAACATATCTAAAATAATCATTTTGCTACCATGTTTATAGCAGACATCAATCTTTGATCTTTTACCAGGTAGCGTTGTAGTCTAGGTTTGCAGCATATAATTTCCAATTATTTGCAGTTGGTTTCCACTGTGAAATGTTTACCGAACAGGCATGGGTGTAATCTTGTGATAATGAATAGTCAAACAAGTATTTCACACTGTATATTGGAATAATTAGGTGGTGTTTGCAATAGTCCTTTAAATTCAAATGCAATTGGTTTGCCATTTTGAATGATGCACACTCCTAGCTCTTTTTTTGAAATGTCGTCCTCTAGGATCATCTTTTTCTTTGAGTCATAGTAATGCGGGATGCATGTTTCTGCTGACCATATTTGATTGAAAGATACAAATGTACATTGATAGTTCTCCTGTTGTACATATGTTATGTGATTTTCTAGCAGCTCTCTCAATGATGTTGCTTTGTCAGAAAGATTTGGACCTTATGCTCCCAATAAGTTGAAAAATCCAAAACATCTCTGTGGGTCTTATTTGTCTTGTGGAGTAACAGTTGTCTTACATCTTTGTTGCCTGTGTCAGGATAGATTCTGCAATTTGAATATTTGGAGCCAAACAAATTGGCCTGATGTACCTGGCACTTGTTGCTTTCGAAAATTAGTCCATCATAGCAAGCAACTACCATTACTGAATAAAGATTCCAAACATGCTATTCTTTGATTTTGCCGATTACCACAACATCTTTGGCTATGGATGAGGATTCAGGCAGATTTTCTGTAATTCTGTGTTTGCGGTGCTGCAATAGCTGTTGACTGACAGGTATCCCAATAGGTAATCCTTACAAGTACTAATTGCCAAATGGTGTTAGTTTGTTCTTTAGTTTGTTTGTAATTAAACTATACCAGTCTGTTTTAAGATCTGCATGGCAGATGGTAGCATTGTGTTCCATCTATTCCGGCTCACACTTAAGTGCAGCATTCACATGCAAGCCTCTGGAAAGGCTGATTGATGGTATAGCAATCTCTCTCATGTGCAATGTGGCATTTCCTTTGAAGCTTCCTATGGTGTCAAATCTGTCCAGGTACAATTGTTAGAGATGCTAGATTGATTCAGTTGAAGTATTTGTGGTGTCATCTGCCACCATGGCTAGCTTAATGACCTCATGGATAGTCACAATGTTGGGATCCAATAACATTGGTAGTCCTACCACTACTGCATCACTTGTGTCTATGAGGTAAAATATTTGAGGTTTCCACACCAAGTCACAATAACTGTATGGTATTATTAGTGAAGCAGTGTAGGGGATTGGTGACACCTTGTATGCCATTAGTTTACCAGCTGTTGGCTGTACCATTGAGTTCCACCATCTTTCTATATGCCCTTCAGAATGTGAACTGGTAGGATATTTGCACTAGCTCCCATTTCAGTCTTGGTTTTGAGTGTGCATTTGACAGTTTTCTTTGGACAAATGGTGTAGATAGTATTGAAAGCTTCCAGTTGGCTGATTTTGTCTACACAATGTGTTAAATTCATAATGTGGAAAACCTGTTCATCCTCTGATTAGAGGTTATTTCTCTTTGGGAACTTAACTCAAGTCTGTCTTGCTGCAAACTTTGGGCATTAACTTATGTTTAGGTTTCTGGTGCATTGGAAAGTTAATTTCAAGAGGAAAGTATACAATAAGTGGCAGAACCCTTCTAAGCATTGATATACAGAGGGATCTTGGTGTGTAAGTCCATAGCTCCCCGAAAGAGGTAACACAAAAGTGGATAAGGTGGCTAAAAATGGCCTACACCTTTCTTGCCTTCAATCATCAGGCCATTGAGTATAAAGGTTAGCAGATCATGTTGCAAATATATAAAATTTAGTTAGGCCACATGTGGACTTTTGTGTGTAGCTCTGACTGCCACACAATAGGAAGGATGTGGAAGCTTCTGAAAGGGTGCAGAAGAGGTATACCAGGATGTTGCCTTGGATTGGAGTGTATTAGTTATAAGGATAGGTTGGACAAATTGTTTTTGCTTGGGCGTCGGAGGCTAAGGGGTGTCCTGATTGAAGTAAAAAAGATTATGTGAGGCATGGATAGGGCTGATAGTTGGAGTCTTTTTCCCAGGGTGGAAATGCCATTATTAGGGATCATGAGCTTAAAATGAGAAGGGGAAAGTTTAAAAGGGATGTGAGAGGCACTTTTTTTTAATGCAAAGGGTGGTAGGTGCCTAGAACATGTTGCCAGGGGAGGTAGTAGAAGCAGATACAACAGAAATGTTTAAGAGGTATTTAGACAGACACATGAACAGAGATGGGATTAGTTTCAAATGGAACCCTGGTTGATACAGACATGGTAGGCTGAAGGGTCTATTCTTGTGCTAAAACAAAGACAAAACAAAGAACTGCAGATGCTAGAAATCAGAAATAAAAAGTGAAATTGCTGGAAAAACTCAGCAGATCTGGCAGCATCTGTAGAAAGAAAGCAGAGTTTATGTTTTGACTCTAGTGACCCTTCTTCAGAATGAGTAGCATCTAGGAAAATGAGGTATTTAAGCTGATGGAAGTGAATAGGGGATGAGAAAGGATTGACTGGAATCAGTATAAATACCACTTTTTCTTAGATGCTATCAATTCTGAAGAAGTACACTAGACTCAAAACATTAACTCTGCTTTCTCTCCAAATGTTGCCAACCCCGTTGAGATTTTCCAGCAATTTTTGGTTTTGTTCCTGAGCTGTACTGTTGCATGTTCTATGTTCTTTATTTCTTGCTGTTGTTGTCAAATTGCTGCAACTGCCTTCTGTTTGGTTATTCCTGATGTAGCTTCTTGCTATATCTTCGGAGCCAGTTTTTAAAAATTTTTACGTAGGCAGTCCCAGTGTCTTTTTATTCTGCATACCTTGCACAGATCTTGGAATACACGTCAGTTTTGTGCTGGGTGCAATAGAATACCCTTTCCTCACAGCTTCATTGCTTTTTGTGTTTTGGCTGCAGGATTAATACTATTTGCTATAATAGTGCTTGTAAGTACTGCTGTCTGGCTATGATGCATTATGTTTTCTGTCATCTGATAGCAGTACATCAATGCTGGGATCTTTCTTTTCTTTTCATAGACCCGCTTAGAATGCTTTGATAGGTGTTGAGTCAGTCGTCAACTCCATTATCCACTGCAATAGTTCAATCTCTGAAACATCGCATTTACCGCCTTGGTTTGGAATTTACAAACAAATTGATTTTTTTAATTCTTAGCTTTTGTCTGTGAGACATCAGTTCTAAGTGATAAATTCTGTAGTTGTCTCTTGCATGCAGATGATCTTCTGGCTATTTCCGTATTATTGTAGCCATCCTGGTCCTCTTCAGATTAGCCGGAGATATTGACTCTTATAACCACTCATTACCCACTGCTTGGATTAGTTTTATAGTTTGCTTAACCAGTTCTGCAATTGTTTGGCCTATTAAAACATTTTCACATACTTTGTTTAAAAAGTTTGCACTTAAATGATAGATTCATGGTTTTCCAGTTCATGTTTGGGGATTTGGGTATCTATTTTTCTGTGCTCTTAGCGCTGTTCTTCATGTTCAGTTTCTAATTATTTGGCTTAAATTTGTGTTAGGACTTACTCTGTTGGTTCTGCATGTTCCTAAATGCATCCTGATGTTTGTTTTTTCTGATTGTTCGAATTTAGCCCTGCTTTCTCTTAGTTCAGTATACATCTGATTCCTGATGGCAACTCAGTTTTAAAATAGCCTTTAGATCGGATGGGTTTGAATCAGCTGGCTAACTGCATGGACCTGACCCACTCAGAAATGCTCACAGTTTATAAAGAAATCTGTTTTTCTTCTTCTGTTTACAGTGCTGTGGGAACTTTTGAATTTGTGTTATATTGTATTTGTTGCAGCTGCTCTTGGCCCTCAAGAAGGCGGGTTTTTCCTTGTTCTTATTTTTTTTTTTCAATCCTAGCTGCTTTTAGTGTAATGATGTTGTTATCTAAATGTAGATTCCATTTACTTGAAGATCTCTGGAGGGCTTATTTACAGCTAACCTGATATATACAGTTCTGAGTAATCTCCAGACACAACCTATGCCTCCAATGCTATAGTGCAGAGAGCCTGCAGTCTGTGATCATGTGATAACATTTGGGTACTTGGCTCATTTGCATTTTAAAGAACCATTACTTGAAAGATGATAATAGAATAGTTCGCTATTTTAAAGACTTATTTTTAAGTGGCTTCATAAGACTAGGAAGAGTGATTAAAACAGCACCTGAAAACCAATATCTGATGAGGATGAGTAATGTCAATTTCTTCTTTTAAATATTGAATAGGTTGCTGTTTACTTCAAACATTTTCTAACATAGGAGGCTAGAAACCACTATTGCTGATTGTATCATGCACTTGTATCGTTTTCTTTTCTCTCTCATTCTAAAACAGAAGGTAATGTCCATTCTCATTTAAATCAAGTAAGTAATCATCTGCACTTATAAAGTGGCAGCAAACTTGGAGCCTAATTAAGAACAATTTATGTATTGTAGTTTTTACATCTTTGGAATTAGATGTGGACTACCCCGACCTATTTCACATCAGATACTTCCAATACTTGCATTAGCTGAAGGAGATTTTCATGATAGGGTTAAGTCACAATGTAGAAGGTAAATATGAGGATGAGAATTTTAAATTTTAGACATTGAGTAACTACAACAGTTATAGGCCTGTAATGGATAATTGGTACTTGATGTAGGAAAGGACGCAAGTAGCCAGACTTTGGATAAGTTGTATTTTATAGAGGATAATTGATGGAACATCAGCTTGGAAGGTATTAGAATAATCAAGCCAGATGATAAAAACTATATGAATGAACATTTCAGAAGCATCATATAGGAATGAAGGCAGATAACATTCCAGAGTTGGAAGGAATAGCATAGAATAGCAATCTTTATCACGTGTATTTTTACAAAAAAAAATACAATGAGAAGTTTTATTGGCCGTACCATGGTGCCTAAATTAATGATAGAAGTCATTGAATCATAAAATCCCCTACAGTATGGAAGCAGGCCATTTAGCCCATCAAGTCCACACTGACTTGGCAAAGAGTGTTCCAAACAGACCCACCACCCCCCTAGCCTATCCCTGTAACTCTGCAATTCCCATGGCTACTTCACCTAGCCTGCACTTGCCTCGACGCTATGGGAAATTTAGCATTGCCAATCCATCTAACCTACACATCTTTGGACTGTGGGAGGTAACCCATGCAGACGTGGTGAGAATGTGCAAACTCCTCACAGACAGTCACCCCAGGGTGGAATCAAACCCAGGTCCCTAGTGCTGTGAAGTAGCAGTGCTAACCACTGAGCCACCGTGCCACCCTCATAAATAAGAAGAAAAAAATGTAAAAGTTCATCAGAGTTCAATTAACGATTCTTAGGTTCAGGTATGCTGGAAAAATGGGCTGAAACTGCCACACTGAGACAAGAACTCCACGCCAGGACTAGACTTTCACGCCAGACCGCTAGAGTACCCAGAGACCACCAAAGTAGACCTCCACGATGGGGCAAGACCTCAATGCCAGGAGACCACCCTGCCAGGCACCAGGGTAATACTGCCATTCCGGGCAGTTAGAAACCACCTTGTCACTGGGCCTGGGCCGGGAGAAGACACCTTCCGCCGAAGACATTAAAAGAAAATAAGGTACCATAATAAATGGAAACTTTTTTAAAAAAAAAAAGCATAGGAAGAGAAACTAAGAAAAATGGATGGAGTCGATGGGCTATGGGTCCTCAGCTGTGGAGCCCACACGTTGCGATGCCACTCCACCACCATCTTTATGGCAGTGATGATTATGTGGAACATGAATTTAACTTCAGGGTCAAACATAAGTTGTAAACAGTCCAATCCAGCTTCAGAAATTAAACAAGGATGGGAATGGTGTAAGTGCTGAGAATCTAGAGAATCTGAGAATATGTGCTTACATAATGGGCAGAAATTTTCCACAAGCTTCACAATCCTGATATCAGGATCAAATGATTGCACTTGTTGGGAGCTAGATGGGGATGCTATTTTCCCCAAAGAAAACTTCCTAATTTGCACTAAACTGGCAAACAGAGGTTAGCATCTCTTAAACCTTAGAATTCCTTTCAAAAGAGATGGGTACTGCCAAGGCACATAGGGATTAAGTGGATGCCTCAATATGGAAGTGTCCTTAAAGGAAAAAGAATACAATAACATTTTAGAGAAACTGCCAGGAAGACCCCTCAAATCAAAGGAGAAACCCTTTAGAATGGCACATTGGGCTGTTTTTCTGGATATGCCCTGGCTGAGTGGTTGAAACATCCAGCTCTGATGGTCACCTAAGCAATTGGTATGAGCATGGGGTGAGCTGGAGAAAGGTCCAGCCATTCTGCTGCCAGCAAAATGCTGGAACACTCTTGATTCAGGCTTTAAGCATGCTAAGAGGCTGCCTGCACCCATTCAGTATCTGCCGTTTCACTTCGCTGCCCGTCACTTGGAAATTTTTCCAGGACTGGGAATGCATCAGGCAGCCATCTGTGTTGGTTTCCTCCTGTTATCCTGGCTCCATCTGCTTCCAAGCCCACCATCCCAGGGGTATGAAACTAATGCCAATTATGTTTAGTTTCTCCAGCTTTTAGCTAGGAATATTACAGCTCATTGAAGATTGAATTTGAAACAAGCAGTCAGACAGCAGTAATGAAATTGTGAAGTGAGGAGGGGAAGAGTTAAGGATGATGTCATCACTACACATTTGGAAGTTCTTGTCAAGGATAGATTTGTGGATTATTGGTGCAAAAGTCAGAACAAAAATTATCGCTCTAGACAATTTAGATATAAATAAAATTGCCACCCCTCCTCTCTCTGCTTATTCCCCAGCTCCCTTCCCCCTCCCCAACTATGAAGAAGGGTCCTGACCCAAAATATCCACTTTCCTGCTCCTCTGATGCTGCCTGGTCTGCTGTGTTCCTCCAGCTCCACACTGTGTTATCTCTGACTCCAGCATCTACAGTTCTTGCTATCTCTGAATATATGAACATACAAGTTAGGAACAGAAGTAGGTTACTCAAACCCTCGGGCATGCTCTGTTTTTAATTAGATCATGGCTGATCTGATTACTCCACATTTCTGCCCACCCCTGATAACCCACGATTATCAAAATCCATTGAATTTGACAATGGAGGAGAGCAGGGTGTTTAGATGTTGAATAATGAAGAAACTTTTAAGCAATGGATAGTATAAACCAAAAAGTTGAGGGCATATACATAGAAAGATCATCAATCAAACTGGTTAGATTTGTAACCAAGTGCCAGGATGTAAAACCAGTATCTAAGCCAAATAATTGTTCATGCTTCTTAATTTTAGAGGATACCAAAAACGTAGCACATTAGAACTTGATCAAATTTAGCATGTTCGTGTATAGGTTGTGTACTAATTTTAATTACTTATAAGTACTCCAGCAAGATTGGTTCTCTTCAAACTTAAATTAGAAATAAACATTGGCTAAAAATGAAATTGAGCTATAAAATCTGACTTCTTGCGCGCAATCATTTGATATGATAAATAGAAATCAGACAACTGTAACTGTAACTGAACTTGAACATAAGCCAAATCCAAATGCAAACAGTTATTCTCCTGTTATCCGGCTTTAAAGCAAAGTGAAAGTATGGATCACTGCCAAGCTTGCTGCCAACTCTGTTTTGACAAAAGGTCATCAACCTGAAATGTTAACTGTATTTCTCTCTCTACAAATCTGCTGAGAATTTTCAGCTTTTGTTTTGCTTTTATTTCAGATGTCAGCATCTGTAGTACGTTTCATTTGAATTCATAGTGAGCATAGTTCCATTATCACAAAAGCAGTCAATTAATTGGAACTTGTTGGCAATTTCACTCAGACTGGCCAAAAATGTGTTCTGATTTTTGAATATATTTGCAAGATTGTATTTTGTTTTATGTAGTTTCTGTCCTGGTAATAACACTGCTCCAGTGATATGTGAAGTATGCCGACTAAAAGAAGAACAAAATGCAATAGATCCTGAAAAAGAACACAGGAACTAGGATGTGTGATTAATCCACAGCTATTGCTTATGATATAGACAGCACAACAATTTCCTGCTGCCAACTAATTTGTATGATTTTAGCATGTAGCTGGCAATAAATCTGCTATTCTAGGGCTGCAAGGGCTGGGCAGGAGCCTATGTTTGTGCAAATCTTTCCTGCATTACTTAAAACCAATCTGCAACTGTTAATGCAAATTCTGGTCAAAGGCAAAATTGGAACTATTTGTGGAAGACAGCCTGAGCAGGAAAATGGCTGAATTAAGGCATAACAGCAGAAGAGTATTCTGCATGATTCATTTATGCTCAATATCTTGGTAAAGGAGCTCAGATAAGGAGGATAGATGTGATATATGCACAGGGAAGCAGGAGGTTCTCCCCATATAAACTTTATGAAGCAATAGGGCCAGATAGCTATGTGATCTATGACAGGGGTGAATCTATGAGAACCTGGATGCAAAGCAAAAGATGATTAATGATATCTCACAACTGGGCAAAATCAGTCAATGTATCTCTTGATACCATTTGCCAAAAACTTCACTACTCATGTCAGATGCTGCTTAGTGCACCACATCCTGATTATTCACATAAAACATTCTTTATCAATCAGGACTCGTATCAAAAAATTCATAGCTTCACCCCTTTTACACAATTAATTGCTGCTACAAATCTCATTACTTGTGTATGAAGACACAACAGGCTTATCAGCCAATTACATTGTACCACCCCAACAGTTGGCACTCCTTCTTATTTCTTGCAAGAAAGACTGGCAGATAACTGGAAATAGCAGGAAATAACTGATGGGGATGGGTGCAGTTGCTTGTCCTGAATCTGATGGAAGAAATTATGTTCACCATCAGTGAAGTGCCTGCCACTGAAACTGTGACTGGCGGTGTTATTGAAACCAATGAAGATAACAATATCCTCATAATTGATCCTTATTCTCATGATCTATTCCCCCAATCCTACAATCCCCTGAATTTTAAACTGCATTTATATTAAGGATTCACCTCTTATACTGCCCACACAATCGTGCTTTTGGGTCTCCCTCCTTTCAGATACCCCAGAACTATAACTTGATCAGGCAGTGAGGGGAGATCCAAGACCAAGAAGATAATGATGATGAAGAAGAAACAACACAGGCTGGATCATAGGGCCTGCTTACAGGATCAAATGAGGGTAGTAAACCCAGATGGGTGAATGGCAGAATCAAAGTGGTGGCAGAATGGTGGTGATTTTACTGACTATGGCCAATTAAGTGTCCATCAATGGGACCATGGCCCATTAAGGAATGGCAGTGGCTCCAGCAAAGCCAGAAGACCAGCAGTTCTGAAGCCACAGCACTGGCACCAATTGAGGTGCGTGCTACTGAGGTGCAGGGTGAAGGAACAAACATTTGCATATTCAAGTGCCATTGAAGCTGGCAGGCAAAGTAATTATGTGGAAGGTCAGGCAGGCTATCACCAGAAGCAGCGTCATGGGGCTGGTCATTGCCACCCTCCGTGAGCCATAGAGCCTCAGGAAAGGAAGTACACTCCCTGGGAA
This sequence comes from Rhincodon typus, assembly GCF_021869965.1. NCBI lineage: Eukaryota > Metazoa > Chordata > Chondrichthyes > Orectolobiformes > Rhincodontidae > Rhincodon > Rhincodon typus. Next base: position 58,764,426 of record NC_063337.1, on the reverse strand, counting down.
GCTGCTGCAAGGCCACCTTGATGAAACAGATAGACATACCATCTGACAGAGGTTGATCCCATGAAAATACTAGCAGGGTTGTTAAATGCTGATCAATAGGACAATTGTAATACCTATCTCAAGTTGGTGGACAGCTAATTAATTTGGTCTCTATGCATGGTAAGATCTCCTGGTAATAAGGATACATTTCCCCTGGCACTTTGTGTCACTATTTTAACAACTTTCCTGATTCCCAGTCTGTCATTAAAGGGCTGGCAAAGCTCACCCTCTGTCACTCATCATTTTCTCATTTACATTCTCACACGCAGACACCAACTTAGTTGTTGGCACCAAACATTATGTGACTTGGTGATGGGATCTCTATATGTTGAGATACGAAGCATGAGTGGCCTACTGCCAAGGCAGCTTGCTAAACATCAAGATCATGTGCAAGTTCTGAGGCTATGGGCTACAGAATAACACTGGTGTTTGTGAGGTCTGAATGAAATGCCAAGCTGCCTGGCACCTACTTGGAGCAGCTTTGATCACTGGGATTGGAGTCTTTCTGTCCACTGTGAACTGATGACCAATTACATTTGTAGATGTGTGAATCCACCATAACGCAGCTTCTGATGGCTGAAATCTCGGCTTCCATTACAACACAACAGGAGCCACTATAGGTTTTAGTGCTGCATTTGAATTTCATTCTGCTCTTGTGCAAACTAAATTTGCTGTTATAATGGCTGTCAGAGTTGAAAAGGGACTTACAAGTTTTCATGCAGTCCATTAAAATGCCCTTTAATAGTTTACCAAAATGCTCAGGCTCTGCCTTGCAGGAGTGACTGCGTCTTCTTGGAACCCAAACCTGTTTTTTTCTCAAGATGACAGCACTTGTCCTCCCACTACCAATGGTGATGCTGTAACAAGTTAGTAGTATCCAATTTTGGATCCTCAAGACCTTAACTCCTTGAAGCCACCTCGCAAAACCACCTGCAGTCTCCTTCATTTAAAATTAGCAATCTTCAACCAGCCACGATGCAATTGCTTAATACTGCCTTGGAGCTCTAGGACAGGCAAAGGGACAGGGAAGATGGGCTCTAAGGAACAGCACGGGGGCTCAGTGGTTAGCATTGCTGCCTGGCAGCGGCAGGGACCCGGGTTCAATTCCACTCACGGGTGTCTGTTGGTGAGGAGTTTGCACATTCTCCCTGTGTCTGCGTGGGTTTCCACCAGGTGCTCTGGTTTCCTCTCACTATCCAAAGTTGTGCAGGTTAAGTGGGTTGGCCATGCTAAATTGCCCATAGTGTCCAGGGATGTGTAAATTAGGTGGATTAGACATGGGAGATGTGGGATTACAGGGAAAGGGTAGGGGGATGGGTCTGGGTGGGATGCTCTTCGGAGGGGTGGTATGGACTTGCTGGGCCAAAAGGCCTGTTTCCACAGTGTAGGGATTCTATGATATGCATATAGGTAATCAACTGATGTTTTATAGGCCACATGATATGGGTTTGTTCATAAATTTGGTTTGGAACATTAATTTGCAATGGCTTTTATTTTTGCATTGTCATGAGTGGATAATGTGATTATCAGTGAGAGAGGATGGTAAAATTTGGAATTGTTAGTTAATGGTGAATTGAGGTTGTATTTGCAGGTATCACAATCAGATGAAGTGTACAAACACAGACTGAAAATGTAGTAACTGTGCTGTTCGCTCTTCATATGTGTGTTGTCTTTCTTGTTCTCCTCGGGTGCTCGCCAAATAGTGTTTTTATGATACTCTTGTTGTGTGGCTTACACAACATCACTGTTTTCTTGACACTTGCTTGCTGATTACTGCAGGTCTCCTCCAGAAGGATACAAGTGATCTGCCCAGTCTAATTTCATGTGGGCTGTATATAACAAAAGCCACACTGCTAATGTGTGTGAATTATGCACCAGAGTCATGACCCATAGTCAATGAATAATGCTTCTCATCCAATTGCCAATATCTGGTTTTTCATGGTTGCTCAAATTCACATGGCCTGTTTGATTGCTGCAGGATGAGGATATCATGGCTGTTGCCCGGATACTGGCTATTCACCTGCATTATATGCTGTTTATGGTTATACATTAGTCAGATTTTGAAGGAGTGCACTGGCAGTACATCTGTGTTCATATATAGCATATGCGAAGCAATGTGTGCATTGTCAATGACAGGCTACACCAATGGGAAGCATAGATTCCTGGTATAACCATAATGCTTACTCTATCTGCTATCTCTGGAAGAAAGAGAATGAAATATATTCAGCTCACTTGGAATACAGAGAATCAGTGTCAACCTGTCTGCAATAGTGGACAGCAAACTGGCCAGTGTTGTAAATAGTGCCTGCTGCAGCTTCAAGCAACTCATGCATGAAAGTACATGGCCAAGCACATGTCAGTTGTGCATATGAAAGCAAGACTGACTCTCCAGTGTACTACTTAGGGAGCACTAAACTGTCAGAGGTGATGTCTGTTTGAAGAGCCTTTAAACTGAGGTCCCATTGGCATGCTTACAGTAATATAAAATACCTTATGGTTCCATAGAATCCCTACAGTGTGAAACAGGCCCTTCAGCCCAACAAGTCCACACTGATCCTCAGAGCATCCCACCCAGGCCCATATAACCCACCTAATCTACATATCCCTGAACACCAAGGACAATTTAGCAAGGCCAATCCACCTAACCTGCACGTCTTTGGACTGTGGGAGGAAACCAGAGCACCTGGAGGAAGCCCCACAGACACGGAAAGAATGTAAAAACTCTACACAGACATTCACCCGAGGGTGGAATCGAACCCAGGTCCCTGGCAGCAGTGCTAACCACTGAGCCACTGTGCCGCCCGTGTTCTATCTCAGACAAGAACAGGGAATTTACTTTGGTATCCCGGTCTTCAATCAACATCATAAATTTAGATTATTTGGTCATTATCACATTGTTGACCATATTCATAAGTATTGACAGAAAACTTGTTAGCCTGTGATTCCAACACAACCAAAGTTGAAGATGCAATGTCCCGTTTTTCCTGTATGCTATTATTAGAGTATTTTGAAATGCCTTTAAAGAAATGCTTTGGGAAATCTGCCATATTGCGTTTAATTTATCTGAGTGCTTATTTCTTGCTTTTAGATCAAAATCTAACATTTTAAGCCGGCTCAATGATTACTTGGTTTAAAATTGAGATTATGAAATAAATGCTAGCTTATATAAACTATGCTTACTATACTGAAAAAACTAAGTTTAAGCATTGTTCTTTATTATGTAAGGCTTTTTTTTCATTCAAACCACTCTAGTGACTGAATTAATTTTTTTCTCATCTAGGAGAAATACTGGCCAAAGTGCTATAAACATATAGAGATGGGTCTGTAAGGGAGATGTTCCAAATTCAATCTGCCAACTATTCTGCTTTTTTTCAGCATAACATTAAATACTTGAACCCAGTTGTTTGTTGTATTTGCTTCATCTGTAAAAAAGAAATCTATAACACTACAGAAATGTATTGAATTACCTAGGCACTTCCGCTGAATCCATTTCTGGTTTATGATATCATGCAGTACTAGCTGATTTATTTAATTTACAGACTGCTTCTGAGCATAGTAAATATAAGCATATTATTGAAATAAAGTTGTAACCAGATGTAATTACACTCTTCGAATGAATTGTGGAAAAAGACAGTGATTATATAAAGTTACAAATTTAACTTTCTCAGGAGTATTAATTTCTCATAAATAATAGGAGGAATCAGGAAATTAGAAGCAGGGAATGATGCTCGTTTGGAGAGCCAGGGCAGACACAAAGGGCCGAGTGACACCTATCTACACTGTAACACTTCTGTGATTCTGTTAAAGTTCAAGTTCTCAAGTACAACCATGTGTCTAGTTAGACTGAGCATTTTATTTTTGTAAGAACTGACTCATGCTTTCCTATAACTACCTACATGATTGCATAAATCAGGAGGCTAATATTAATGTCCCACTATCACTTGAACCAAATATTCATGTCTTTGTTAAATGTATTTGTTCAATCTCCTTTAAAGTCAGATTGAGCAAATACTTGGCGGGACAAGCTCCGGTCTAATTTTATTATGCTATTTTGTTTCACAGTACGTTGAACAGACAAACAATTAAAAACTCATATCCAACAACAACAGTTCTCAGTCTTTCCCTCAGCCCCCATTTTAACAGTTCCTCTGTTTGTGATGCCTTCAGCAGTGAAGACACTAAGCTCTGAAGGTCCCTGCATAATGTTTTGCACCTCTCATCCTCTGTGTCATCTTTTAAGTCACTTCTTAAAATCTGTCCCTCTTGACCAAGCTTTTGCACATTTGCCACATTATCTCCTTCCTAGGTTCAGTGTAAAACTTTGATTTACAAAACATTTAAGAACCACTTTGGGATATCTGACTGTGTTGAAGGAACAAGTTGTCGTTCTTGTTGTAAAGTTAAATTGGTACCTTTTCTCTTTTGGAAGTAATACAAACATAATGAAAATAACATACTTCCACAATCAGGGGTGTTAATTTTATTGTTTTCATGATCACAGTTACCTAAAATTGGCAGTCAACGATTTATAGTATCTTACTATATGATCCCTTTAGGCCTGTGAACTATATCTATCTCCTTGAAAACATTCAATATTTTAGCCTCAACTGCTTTCTGTGGCAGAGAATTCCAGAGGCCCACTACTCTGGGTAAAGAAATTTCTCCTCAGTCCTAAATGGCAAGGCAATACAGCAGTACCGTGAACTTGGTATCTCTGGCTGTGGGGCAAGTTGCAAAAGAGCAAGGCAGTGCCTTGCTATGAGCATCTAAGTGTGAGTGAGTGCTAAGAAAGTAGGTGAACAGCCTAGAGATGCAGCCTGGTCCAGTTCATGACCCTGTGCACAAACTGTCCCTGCAGCAGCGTTACAATGATGGTGATTGTTGCACTTTGAGTGCAGCACTGAAGTTCAGGAATATACTGTAAATCGATTAAATGAGATGTGCTATGAGGGTTCTGACTGGCAATGTCAATAGGGTGCATGTGACCACTGCCCATAGAGCATGCTTTGAAGTACTTTTAAGTTCACAATTTAGGCAATTCCTTTCTTCTGTAGATTTTTTATTTTAAATCTTGTATGTGTGTCATGAATGAGACATGTTCCCCAACTCAGAGAGCTGAGACTTGCCTGGAAACAGGATTAAGCTGCAGTAGTAGATAATTGGGATACTGTGGAGTTATGGAGGCATTTCAGCTGCTCCAGCTCCACACAAACAATTCAAAAATAACTATTCTTTTAGTAATGGCTACCACTACTTGTGAGCTTTAACCCCACTCTCATTAATGCTCACAGGCTTTTTCTGAGCCCCTCACAGCTTCCTCCAACACAGGACAACTCAGTTCCCCAGGGTGACTTCTGAAATCTGACTTCAACTTTTGGCTGCTACTAATTCCTAGAACTTATTCCTGGATTTGTTCTAACAGCACAGAATCATCTAACTATCTTGACTCTTCATTGAGTCTGCTTGCATGGAATCTGTGCAGTTCGGCTGCCTTCCCAGCAGTACAGCTAACTGCAGCACTCCTAAAATGGAGTCCACCCCTTTCCCTCACATATTTACCAACTTTCAACCTGTCTGTCAACTTTGATTTCCTGTTCAGAGACCCCTGAACTGTTTGGAGTGACCTTGTGAAAACCTTGCAATGACCCATCCCTTACTGCCAAATAGAATTGAATGTTGCCACCTAACTCTTGAAACTATGGGTACTTTGAACATTGCCTTTCACAGAAAACTTGACTTGTCCTGTCAAACAAATTTAAATAGAAGGTGTCATCATAAGTTCTGAAAGCAGGCATTGGGACCTTCATCTAAATTTGCAAATGGATAATGAGCGTTTCTATAAAACAGGCACAATAAGACCCAAAGCCTAGCAAAATACCTTCAAAATGCTATGAATTGCCATTGGAATCTCATTTAAAGATTGTTCCTTTGTTAGGACTCCTTCTGTTCATATTCAATCCATTTGCTTATTAACCCTTTCCTTCATGCATTTTAGCCAAAGCACTTTAACATGTCATGCCAGTATCCTGGCAACAATGAATCTAGCTTTTAATATTGCAAAGGGATGGTCACCTTAGTTCAACAAGAATGAGCATTCCAACAGAAAATCAAAATACTGCAAATGCTGGAAGTCTGAAAAAGAAGAGAAATTGTAAGAAATCCTGAGCAGGTGTGGAGAAGAATAGAGCTCCACGTGAAAACCTCAAACCTCAGCCCCTGCTTAAATGGTAGGACATTATTCAGTCAGAGCTGGACTTTCCAGTTGGCTTCCCAAAGAACACAAAGGTGTCTGAAGGTCACACCAATGTATTAATGCAAATGGGTGACCGCTTTGCAGAACATCTCTTCTCTGTCTGTAGGAATGACCCTGATCACCCAGTTACTTGCTATTTTCAGAAAACAGTTTGTTCTCATGCTAACATTTCTATCCTGGGTGCACTGCAATGTTTCAATGAAGCATAAAGCAAGCTCGAGGAACAACAGTTCTGAAGAAGGGTCCATAGAATCCCTACAGTGTGAAAACAGGCCATTCAGCGCAACAAGTCTACACCAACCCTTTGAAGAGCATCCCACCCGGGGCTATATCCCCACTCGATATTTCCCATGGCTAAAGCACCTAACCTGCACATCTGTGGACTACTATAGGGCAATTTAGTATGGTCAATCCACCTATCTTGCACAACTTTGGACTGTAGAAGAAAACCAAAGTACCCGGAGGAAATCCACGCAGACATGGGGAGAATGTGCATACTCCACACAGTCGCCCGAGGGTGGAATCAAACCCGGGTTGCTGGCACTGTGAGGCAGCAGTGCTAACCACTGAGCCACTGTGCATCACACGACCTGAAATGTTAATTCTGATTCCTCTCCACAGATGCTGGCAGACCAGCTGAGATTTTTCCAGCAGTTTCTGTTTTTGATTGAGAAACAACACCTCATTTTGTACTTTTACAGCCTTCACATCTCAATATTGAATTCAATAACTTCAGAAATTGGTCGTGTTATGTCTGTTATCCATTTTTCTTGCACTTACTGCCACCCACATAAGCTCTGAGTGAGTGAGTGAGTGAGTGCTATGACAGCAAGTGTAAAGCTTAGAGTTGCAATTGGTTCTAATCCATGAGTGAGTACATGTCCCTGAGCAAGCAGTGTCCTTACAGCTGCATTACAATTATGGTTACCAGTGGAACCGAGATGCAACATTGAAGTGCAGAAGTGTCCTGTAACTGGTTTGGAAATATTCTATGAAGATTCTTAGCATCTGTCACATGTTGAATATGCTTTAGTGCATGGCTTATTGTTAGATCTTCATCTTAGATTAGAATTTATAATAGATTAGAAAATCTATACATCAGAAGTGTTATGACATTGTATAGGAGAAGTTAGAAGTCCTACAGAGTAATGAGAAAAGTGTGTAATAATTTCTGTATAACTGGTCTTACAAAGCAGGACAAACTCTTAATCTCCTGATTGGATTGGAAGATTTGACAGTAAGAGGAGCAGATTCCTTGTTTAGCTATGGGTATAGAAATTTGGGTTGGTTGGTTGTATAATTGAAAATGGATGGACTGACTGCTCTAATTGTTAATAATAATTTGTTATTTTTCTGTTTCTTCGGAGAGCAACAGAAATTGATTGAAGATTGTCCAATGACTCTAAATTGAAATATAATAACAATGAAGATTCTCCATATTTTTCACCACTGGTTGTTTCAGTTTTGACAGTTGACTAGTTTATAAACGATATTATGTTACAAATATGTCTTTTCTTTCTGTTGCAGACTGTGAAAGGATTCCTGTGAAGTACCTCAGGTGGGGAGATCCTGAGCCAATTGCTGCAGTTGTCTTTGCCTGCCTGGGACTTCTTGCCACCATGTTTGTAATGTTTATATTTATGGTGTACCGGGATACTCCTGTGGTCAAGTCATCCAGCCGGGAACTTTGCTACATCATTCTCGTGGGAATCTTTCTCGGCTACCTGTGTACCTTCTCTCTCATCGCCAAGCCCCAAAAGATTTACTGTTACCTTCAGAGAATTGGAATTGGTCTGTCCCCTGCAATGAGCTACTCTGCACTTGTGACAAAAACCAATCGAATTGCAAGGATCCTTGCTGGGAGCAAGAAGAAGATCTGCACCAAGAAGCCCAGGTTTATGAGTGCTTGTGCCCAGCTAGTAATTGCCTCAATGCTGATATGTATTCAGTTAGGGATAATTGTTTCCCTCTTTATAATGGAGCCACCAGAGGTCGTCTATGATTACCCAACTATCCGAGATGTCAAGCTGATATGTAACACCACCAACATAGCTGTGGTTGCTCCTCTTGGATATAATGGCCTGTTGATTTTAAGCTGTACCTTCTATGCTTTTAAAACTCGGAATGTCCCTGCTAATTTCAATGAAGCCAAATACATTGCATTTACCATGTACACCACCTGCATCATATGGCTTGCCTTTGTACCGATCTACTTTGGAAGCAACTACAAGATCATTACCATGTGTTTCTCTGTTAGTCTAAGCGCTACAGTGGCACTGGGCTGTATGTTTGTTCCAAAAGTATACATCATCCTGGCTAAACCTGAACGGAATGTGCGCAGCGCATTTACCACATCCACTGTTGTCCGAATGCATGTTGGTGATGGGAAGTCATCCTCTGCAGCTAGCCGCTCTAGCAGTTTGGTAAACTTATGGAAAAGGAGAGGATCATCTGGAGAGACTCTAAGGTAAGAACAAGAAAAATGTTAAATTAGAATAACATGAACAGCATCAAAAGATCCTCAACAATATTCCTGTCTCGTTGTATGGATTATGCTCAATGTTCCAACTCATTTTGCTCTGAGTATTGATAGATAGAAATGGACATACAGGCAATAAAAATATTTCTAATTCTTTGACATTGGTGCAAGGCTATGCTTTGGGATATTTGCATACAAGTGTTTACTATATCTGTCTGAAATTCTATTCTCCACTGCTATAATTGAGACGGTAGCCTATTTATTTTAGATGAGATTACACTTCTACTATATTGTTAATAGAGTTTAAAATTTGCTATAACTATTTTATGCAATCCAAGTATCTGGGAAAGATTTGATCTGTATTAATTTCATCACATCGCATATATTTTCCATCATGGAACAACCAGCTGAGTTATGTTTACCTGATGATCAAAATAAATTCCAAACTACTGGACGTTAATAGAATCAAATCACCATAGGATGAAGGAGCAGAAGTAGGCCATTCAGCCCATTAAATCTGCTGCAGCTTTCAATGAGATCATGGTTGATATGATAATCCTCAATTCTACATTCCTGCCTTTTCCCTATATCCCTTGATTTCCTTATTGTTAAAAATCAGCCTACCTCAGACTTTAAGATATATAATGATCCAATCGCTACAGCCCTCTGCCGTAAAGAATTCCACAGATTCACAACAGTCTGAAAGAAGAAATTCCTCATTATCTCTGTCTTAAATCAGCTCTGTGTGATAGACTGCAATCTGATAGGGTAACCAGGCAGGTTTGGAACATTACTGTTGAATGTACAATGACTGGCTAGCTGGTTTGTCAAACCTAGGGAACAAATGCAGCCACTGGGTCTGGAGTATCCTTTCCATTTGGGTCCAGATTGTTCTAACAGTAAGAAGTTCCCAACTTCAGGAAATTAACCTGTATGGAGTTAGACTTGGTTAAATTAAATTACATCATTTCATAATACACTTTAGGATAGATTTCTTTCCTCACTCGACAGTACCTCAGCTTTATGATTGGCCTTTAAGGTACAAGCTCCCTGCTTTTCCTTTCTCCTGATATAATGGACAAGAAAACAGGCAAATTGAGTAATGGTTTCACAGCTGATCCACAACAATGATGTTACGAACCTAAAGGAAAAGTTAGTTTTTATCTTTTTGAGTGCCAGGACCTTCACTCCTAGTAACCTCTCCCAAAAAGTTGCACAATTGTGTGGTATTATGAAAAAAAAATCAGTGTACACCATATCAAGCAAAAAGAAATGGAGAGCCTAATTTAGTGTCGGTGTTGGGTTGGTGATCTTACTCATCAGCTAGAGAACTACTGGAATCCCACATTGCCTCCAGAATTAAGCATCCATTAGGCTCTTAACTGGTCCACATTGGACACTCCTAGGTTTAGTACCTGGGAGAGAAGTCAGCCAGGATGGGCAGCATGGGCAGAGGTTGGCTTTTGGCAGGCCTCCCAATGGCTTCCAAGACCTGTGGCAAATCCCCATCCTCTGCTGGTTGAATACCAATTAGTGGCCAGATGGGAAAGCTGTCCATAAGCCTTGCCATGCCGACATAAAACAGGTAGAGGCAGTGAGGTCTTTACCCTGCACCTTACTACCCAATTAAGTACCTCGACCCATTACAAATACACAGCTAAGGGCAGGAAGGGCATTAAATAGTACAATTGATGTATGTATTTTTCAATGACTTGGATAAGAAACCTCTAACCACATGTTTCAATATGTATTGTGCTCACAGCTAACAAAGAAACATGTTAACAATCTGGTTTGTAAGCCTGTAATTCAAAGGGTGTTTTGAAAGATGGGTTTCTGAGGCTATATCTACATTTTCACTGCTATATTTAAAATTCCAACACTTTTTCAGAGTTCTCTTACATAGAGGAATTGACTGAGGAAAGGTCAGAGTTTTACATTTGCTAAGATTACAAAAAAAAATACTATTTAAATATATTTTGATTTAATCACTTAAAAAGATCCAAGAGTAGGCCACATTTTTTCTTTGTTGTATTGGTGACACTAACAAGGGTATATTGTGGGACTGGAGTCACCAAAGCCAAATGGGATGTGGGTAATGTATCTCCTCAATGAAAGATACTGGAGAACAATTTGACTTTTACAATAATCTGAGAACTTTCGTGGTGCTAGCCCACAAATTCAGCGATTTCTTCAATTCATCTTAACAATTTGACAAAGTAGGATTTCAATTCAAAACCTCTAAATAGCTAACTAAATATCATAACTACACATTGACAACCAACTCAGCTAATATTTCGATTTTACTTTTATTGGCAAGTCTTTCCAAAAAGTAACACGTTCCTTGGGGTCTTGCAATGCCTATTACTAATCACTGTGGTTATTCCACTCTGGCTTTCTAGTTTCCAGTGTTATCTCAGGAAGATTCACCAGAACTATGATGAGCAAGCACAAACCCCTCTTCTACCATAGCAACTTCTACCCACTGTGATGAAAGTTTATACATTTCAGTTGGAAAAACCAGCTGATGAACTAGCACAGATTGTAGTACAAAATATTTTTCTTTTAATTTGTTTGTGGGATATTGGGACCAGTGGCTGAGAAATTAATTGGCCTTGAGCTGAATGGCTTGCTAGGCCATTTCAGGGGGCACTTATGAGTCAACCACATTGCAATGGTTTTGGAGTCACACATAAGTCAGACCAAGTAAAAATAGCAGATTTACTTCCTTATAGGAATCAGATGAATCTCAATGACCCTCAACAAAGGGTACACGACTAGTTTATTATTCCAGATCTTTTTAACTTGAATTTACATTTCATTATCTGTCACGAGGATTTGAGCCTATGGCCCCAAAATATTAACCTGGGGTTCTAGTTTACTAGTCCAGTAACATTATTATTATATCACTGCCTCCCCCTAGTGTAGGGTTATGGTTTGCAATCAGTAATTTGCTGATTTTAGGTGGTTCAAATCACCCCCAAATCCTGGTTCTAGACATTGGACTTACTTAGGGAATGTGAAATGAAGAAGGCAGTAGACAGATGTTTCAGGGCAAAAGAATCTCTGTGTTTATTTACAATACAAAAGGTAAGTATAATACAAGGAAGAAAGGTGAATGCAATAAACAGTGAAATGGACACAATCAACTATACTGAGGACAGTAATACTATTGAATATGTTATTAGCTAGATTAAACACAATTGGAACTTAAAACGAGGGTTTTAATCATAGAAACTTTAATCAGGCTTCTTACACTTGACGTTGCATGCATCGCCACCACCCACCTTCCCCTCCCTGCTAGCTGGGTTGGAAACTTTGAAGTCTCAGGTGTTGAAGCTCACTACTGAGGAAAACGCGATTTTAAAGTGCTTCAGGTTGCTGAGAGTCTTGCCATTGGTTCTCTTGGATCGGAATAGGCCTATGTCTGGAAGCTTTTGTTCAAATAGTGCTTGGTTGGCTTCCCCCCTCTCAGATGTCCTTTGTTCCATTTATGCTTATTTTTAATTTTTTGTAATTATCTCTCTGCCTCATTTAATTGGATTATAGGTCATCGCTTGTTATTCAGCTGTTGACACTTCACTCTTATAGTTTGACACTCTTGCTCACTCGCAGAGACCTATTATTTGACCTGTCGACACCCCACTCACACCATATGTATGATCTTTTGATCTCTGTGCCCACTGATCTCTCTGCCTATAAATTCTGTGCCTGTGTGCTTCTCTCTCACTTCACCTGACAAAGGGGCAATGCTCTGAAAGCTTGTGATTTCAAATAAACCTATTGGACTATAACGTTTAGTCGTGTGACTTCTGACCTTCCTGATTCAGCTTCTCTGTTCAGCTTCTTTGGTTCTTGGTTCAGAAGTTGCTTGTTGGGGCTGGAGGCCTGTGAGGAAGCTGTTTCTGCAGAAGCTTGTTGAGAAAAAGGCTCTGCTAGGTGAGATCAGGCCTGGCAATTATACAGACTGTGTATCCCGTTATCTCCAAATCTGTGTTGTCCGTTGTGTTTCTGGTGTTTCCTTCTGATGGTTAAAATATGTACGAATGGATTTTGATTGAGGTTGAATGTCCAGTACCACTCTAGACTCCATGCTGTCTGTGCTGGCTAGTCCAAAGTGTAAAATGTTAGTTTTGATTGATTGTCCTCTTAGAGAGGAGATGTAAACTGGAATTCCAGGCTGAACAATGGTTCCAGACAGCCATCTCAGTTCTGTGAGTTGTGTTTGTGTGAATTCTCCATAGAACCCATTCCAGCTTTGATTTACCTTTTAAAAAGATTTGAAAAGTCCAGGATTTTCTCTAGTAGAAACAGAGGAATCTTGGCAGCTTGTCCATACATCTCTGAAGGCAGCAGGGGAACTTTGTAGGCACAAGGGCACTTTCCTTTAACAGTCGTGGAATAGATTATAAGAGCAGCGAGGTTATGTTGGTGCTGTACAAAATATTGGTTGGGCCACTGCTGAAGTACTGTCGGTAGTTCTGGTCACCACACTATAGGAAGGATGTGATTGCACTGGAGGGATGATAAGGACGATGTTGCCTGGAATGGAGCATTTCAGTATGAAGAGAGACTGGATAGGCTTGGATTGTTTTCTTTAGAGTAGAGAAGGCTAAGTGGGGCACCTGATTGAGATGTATCAGATTATGCTGGACATAGGATTGGTAAAGAGGGGACATAATTTTAAGTTGAAAAACAGGAGGTTTAGAGGGGATTTGAGGTAGATATTTCACTCAATAGTAATGGAAGTCTGAAATGCACTGGAAGGTGGTTGAAGTGGGAAACATCCCAACTTTTAAAGAGAATATGGATGAGCTCTTCAATGTTATAACATTCAAAGTTGTGGTCCATGTGCTGGAAAGTGGGACTGGTGTAAATTTAGAGTAGTCCCCAGTCAGTGCAGATATGATTGGGCCAAGAGGCCTCTTCTGTACTGTATAATTCTATGAAACATCAGTACCCTAACTTTAACCTGACACAGGAAAAGGCCAAGGTGAGTACAAAACCACATTGACCTCAGAAGCGTAAGGCTTTGGAGCGACTAACCCTTCGGCTTTATCTGCATGCTCTCAGTCAATTGGATGCCCAAAATTGGTGAGAAGTAATAGTGTCGTAGTGGAGTGGTTGACAGGAGTTTGTGGTCAGCCAAGTATGGTTTCCAATATTTATGTGAATTGTAAAATATATAAAAGAATATGGGGTTTGTTATAATTCTGGCTTCTCTTTCCACTGTATTCACCTGATATGAAAGCTAAAATGGCCGGTTACTTTGGCCACCAGTTAAAATTACAGCTTGCACCCTATAATAGCACTGAGCTCTGATCTGTTTATCTGACAAAGGAGCCATTCAGTTTTCAGAAAATGCCTGCTCAGAAAAGCAGGTTAATGTCGAAGTCAAAGGTACAATTTGACTTAGTGGCAGGTAAACTTCACAGGATTTTATTCTTGTGATTTTTTTTGTGATTCCTGTGGGTAGTTTCTCTCTAAACTTAACTGCATTAATATGATTTTCTCCTGACAATAAGAAAGAGTATTGCTGCTGACTAAACTAAGTGTCCATTTCAGTTATTTATATTCCTTTTACACCACCTAGCTTCTAATTTCCTTTAATGTTGATTGACAGATGGTCAGCCAACAAGACAGATGCACAATGAATGTGGGCCACTTACTTACAAATGGAACAGAATGAATTCCTAGTGTTTTGAAAGCCACAGTTATAATTTTAGTAGAATAAATAGCAACATCATGCTTAATGAAGGGATGCATCCTATATTATGCTTTATAATAATCGGGAGATGCAAGTTGAATATTTATTAACAAAAGTAAGTGGTGAAACTATTACAAATGGGAAAGCCATACTCACATTGCTTCAGCTTAAACCTCAAAATGGATCACTGCTCCAATATAATACTTCTATTTCCTCAATCAGTCTTATTGGGGTTGCTAAATCAGTGTTAATCGAAGTGAATTATTGGCAGTTCTGCATTGCTAAATGCAAAGCACTGAGAGTTAGGTTGGAATTAATGCAAATTTAGGGGCCTTATGGATGTTGAATGAATTAATTTTTGTCTAGATGATTCAAAGTCAAACTGAAAGAATGTGAATTTGAATTTGCTGCATATTAAGGTATCTCAGTTATTTATAAAACAGCTGCATAATTTGTAGCATAATGTTGCATAATTCCAGTTTCTACTGTCATGTAAAACTTGAATTGAAACAGCTATAAAGTATGTTCATGAAAACATGTCTGACACTGAACATCCTACATTCTGATCCATACATTATGTACTGCCTCAAGACAGACAAAAATGTAGAATCATAAGAAAATAGGAGGAAGAGTAGACAATTTAACCCTTCGAGCATGGCTGATCATCCAAGTCAGTACTTTGTTCTCACTTTCTCCCCATATCTTTTGATCCCTTTAGCCTGAATAAATATATCTAATTACTTTTTGAAAACATTCAATGTTTCATCTTTCTATGGCAGAGGATTCTGCAGGCTCACCACTCTCTGTGTGGAAAAAAAAATTCTCGTGAACTCAGCCCTAAATGACCTACCCCATTTCCTTACACTGTGAACCCTGTTTCTGGACTCGCTGGTCACTAGGAACATCCTTCCTGTGTTTTCAATCCTGTTAAAACTTTATATGTTTCTATGAAATTCCCACTCATTCTTCTAAACTCTAGTGAATGCAATCTTGACTGATCCATGTTCTCTTCATTTCTCAGTCATGTCACCCCAGGAATAAGTCTGGTAAATATTTTCTGCATTCCCTAGAACATCTTTCCTCAGATCAGGAGACCACGGTACTCCAGGTGTAGTCTCACCAAGGCCCTGCATAGTTGCAACAAGATCCTAACATTTAGCTGATGCAGGAGATACATGAAACCTTTAATAACAAAGAGATATTCAGGTGGTTTCCTGGTGACTTCCTCAATTTTTATCCTCATATCTTCTCCTAACTGGTCTACAACCAAGGTGAAAGAGCTACACCTCTTCTTTGTGTACATTAAGAGAGTAACACATTGGGTCCAAAGCCAATTCTGCTGACTCAGTGGCAGGGATATTGCTGTTGAGCCAATGACCATTTAATCAAAGCACAAATACGCAGCTAGATGTCATATTTCAGTCTTCCACTCAGTGTGGAGTGGTGATGGAATTCTGCTCCTTCTTGACTCAGATGGAGCAATCCTATCACCAAGCCATTGGAACAGGGCTTTCATAATGCATAGACTTAAACTGTGTGCCAAGTTGAATTTGTTGCCTGCACACTGAATGTCTGATAATATACAATGCATGACTTCCAATGTGACTTTTCTGAACAATAATGCATATGTGACCACCAGCTAGTGAGTCCTACTCTGAAGTTATGGGACCTGGCAGTTATTGAAAATGAACTACCAGACAGTAAGTTCCCTACAGTACAATACAATTTCAGTGGCTGCACTCCTCAGTGTGAATGTATAACTGGAACTACTTAACTTAGCAGAATCAAATTAGCTACAAATAAATTTGAGCATCACAGGCCCTTGGGAATGAGACTCTTAAGCACCCGGCGCTGATAACTGGCTGTGTCCTTCATTTAAAATTAAATAAAACTTTCAGCAATTGACAGGCTAAATCATAGATTTTATCTGCTTTTAATTAATTTAAATGTTTCCAGGGAATTTTCTCAGCTGCCAATATCTGCTTCTTTCTCACCTTTACAGGCTATTACATGTCCTATACAAAATTCATATGACTGATTGTAACACTAGTTTATTTCCTAGCTGTTTAAATTCAATTAATGTCAATCTTAAGACATTTATTTCAAATACAATTACTGTCAAAGTAGCCTCTCAGTCTCTTCCTTCCCCTATAGCACTCAAACTATTGAGTTGTCAACACATTGGTTTGACTGTCCTATATAAAGGTTCCATTGCATCATGCATGCTATTATGACATTTTCAAACTTAATCAATAGTTTTAATGTCAAGTGAGTTCACAGCAATGGGTATAATGATCTAGATTAAATCTAAACGAGAAGTTGGTCCCAATACTAGGGATGCCACTTAACAATGGGAAAGTGTCACTACAACTTAAGTTATCGCAACATAGAACGAGGGAGGAAGATTAAGCCAATCAGTCCTTCAAGCCTGTGCCACCATTTTGGTGATGTCAGTTCAGGTTCTGATCTGAAGATAGCACACAGCAGTATGAAGTTTCTTTGGGGCACCATTACAAACAGCACCATTGAAAGTATACTCACAATTTTCTTCCAATGTTTTAAAAGTGGCTATTCTTTTCTGTATTATAGAGAAAAGTTTACTAATCCGGGAGGAGAACCTATGTGTGGAGTTTTATCTAAACAGATCTAGAACCCTAAACAGAAGCAGTGAGGAGGCCGTTAGCAGGTCAGGAATCTATTTGCTATTGAAGCAGATTTTGCCATAACACTTTGGCTGAGGTTGATTTCACCAGTGTTTGAGTACGGGGGAGGGTATGTTCAATGAAAAATGACACTCTGCTCCCCCCACCAATGAGAAAGTTTTCCAAATTGAGCATCGTTCAGGTAGTTAAGAGCTGCCTAGTGAGTTTCGTGGCAAATCATGGCTCTCAATGATGAAGTTCAACTTAGACACAGAGTCTCTGATAGGCAGCTTCTGGGTCCTAGAGATCATCACCGCATATTTTATGTTCAGGGATCTAACAGTAGGAAGGTAGGTATTTTTCTTTTGAGTGCTATGAGATAGGAGTCATGCAGGGAGAAGGATCAGGTATAGAGGCAGGGCATTATGATGGCTTTTAGTGGGAATATGCTCTCAATTGGAATAAATGGAAGTACCTACTCTCCAACAGGCAAGTCACCCTGATTTCCCAGTCAAGAAACCAGCAATTTTCTTACCTGCTAATAAGATAGGTGATCTGGTTGGTAGCAGGTTGAGGGCCATAAGTGATTGCTAATTCACCATTTAACAATAATAATTGTTACTCAGTTGAAAAGGTCCTGAATGTACCCAGGGGATCTTGGAGATGGAGCAAATGGAGTCCACCAATACTGTTGATGCTTTTAGAGATAGCTGGGCACTGCAAAGGGCCGAGCACCTTACCTCCCCTTCCAACTCCGTTTTGATTTAGTCTCCTCCCTTTCTCCCTTATTTTTGATGGTCTGCATCACTTTTGTTGAGCAAAGCACATAATTTCATTAATTGGAAACAGGTAATTTTACTGGTGATGGATAAAAGATGAAAAATGCCACAGGTGATTTGATGATGGGGAAAGAAAGCCCTTCAGTTGTGAGTGAAAGCATTTCTGGTTATTCAAAAATATTCTGAATGAACTTTGTTACTCCGCACATAATTGCTGAAGTGGTGAGAAGGAGACGAGTATCTCTCCAGGGCCACTTGTACAATTATTGCCTTCTCACCACCTCCAAGGAGAGAAAATTGGTACATTTTAATTCAGGGATGACAATAATATTTTTCTTTTGGGTTTTCTGAATATTTAGACAGTAAAGCTTGGTGAGACAAAGCTATCAAAGGAAGGATTTCTAGTTAATAGGGACGGTGGCAGGGGCAGTATGACTGAACTGTATGTTGATTTCTGTGGCTTCAGCAACCACAGGAAGAAAACCTGGGAAGGCTGTCTTCTACATAGTGTTACCCTAGGGCAGAAGGAAAAGTCCAAATTTCACATCAAGAAGCATAGTTGGAAGGGGCCGTGAATATGAGCAGCAGGCCGTGCCAATTGGTTGGAGCCGATGACAAGGATATATTTCAGGACTGACATGATAAATACATAAGGGAGAAGTAAATATAGCATTTGAGAGCAGAGCAATGGGAAGTGTGTTACTTAGACTGGGAGGAGGCATAGACATTGAATGTGTTTGTGAGGTAGATTCTAAGAAATTCCACTGTCAGACAATTAAGTGTCCAATTAAAGAAAATTTTGAAGTTGCAATGATTTTTAAATTGTGGTGTCCTCTGAAATGAATTGAAATTATGGAAAGAGTTTAATGCACCCCCACACAGAAGCTGGAAGGTGCAGGTGAAAACCTTGTCGCTATCCTGACTCCCTCTGATTAATTTCAGGCGGGAAAGGGTAGTTGACAGCCTTCCTGCCCTGAAGCCAATTGAAAGCCTTAAATGGCCACTAAAAACCTCATCCCAGCTTCACTGGCATGTTTTGGTGAGTAAGCATGATTGATGGGAATACCTTCTATTTGGGTCGTCCCTGCCCAATGGAGAGACTTATCATTGGCAAGGACTGGTACAGGTGAAGATTCCTGACTGCCCTTAAAGTAAATGTGAACCAAATGCTTCCCCTCCAGGGCGATCCCAACCAATACCAGCAAGGCCATCTCACCTACTTTCACTCAGTGACTGGCCTACAGCATGGGCCTCCTGCAGAATGGCAGTGGCAAGTGACACTGGCTGTACTGGAAATCTTCTGGCATCTGACTAGCCAGCAGCTTGTGCCAGCAGGAAATACTCCATGACCATGGCGAAGACCCAAAATTACCAGGTGCATGATTGTGCCTGTCTGCTGTTAAACCAGATCAGGAAGGGGGGCTTAAAATGCCTCCTTGGGGTACCCTTGGATTTCCAGCCAGTGAATGTGTTCACCAAGGTAAGCAGTAAATTCTGCTCTTTGTGTTTCTGGGTGCTATTGTTTTGCTGGTATTGTACATCAAATACTAAAATTAACTGTTTTCAAATGTCCAACTATTCTTGCATTTTTATAATAGTTTCTGTACTTTTTTTGGAGGTTAAGGGAAATAAAGTAACTTAATGTTAGCCTTGAGGGAAATAATTCAAATGTACTCATGACCCAAATCTGAACTCTGACTCAAATGCTGTCAGATTGTGTAATGTGATGTCTGTCGATCATTTGTAAATTTGTTGTTGCCTATGGTGATAGCTATTTTCTATCTGTATGCTATTAAGTCATCATAACAAGATAAAACTAACAAAAAATGGACAGCCGTACATCATGCAAAATGGGCACTACTTTATTTTTTATGTGTCACATTATAAAAAGACTGAAAAAAAGAATGATTTTATTCATCAATCTCTGATTACCTCACATCCAAGATGAAAGAATAAACTCATTGAAGATGCTAGGTATCTTGGAGAATATAGGTTTCAGAGATGTCAATATTTGGGAATTCATAGTTATGAGGTTTTTGGGAATCAGTCAGTAATTTATCTTTAAACTAGATTGATGATCCTTCTATATGTCTGGATATAAGCGTTGGGCTGACTTTTAACTGAATAAAATAAGTAGGTTTGGTTGTAGAGCGTGGGAGAGGGAGACAGTGAGTGCAAAGTGTAAGAAATCTGTTTTCTGACTTAACCATGCCCATTTTTAGATTTAACTGAAGCCAGATGTTGGATGGGTGACCCACCTGATTCAAAAAGAAGATTTGGAGCTTTAAGTACGATAATGAGGCTGTGAGCTTCCTCAAGGACCTGACTTGATGGATTCAGATGTTAAGTGCTTGTATACTTACCTCCTTGATCTAGGTGCCTGTCTGAGGAGCCTCCATGATCAGAAACACCTCACTACCACTAATGGCTTTCACCTAAGACCTCCAGCTGACTTTGACCGTCATGACTGGAGGCAATCTCGACACTCAACAAGCCCCTAATGACCAACTCCTAGGCCTCTGGCGTTTCCCTACCCCCACCTCCCAAGAACCGGACATCCCACCAGAACTGATTGCCTTGTTTGTTTGATATGCATCTCAGGCACTATAGCAGCAATCAGGAGACTTCATCCTCTGAAAGGTACTTCATTTCTGCAACATCCACAAGAAAAGATGCATGCAGGTCCATGGCATTTATCCCAGGGAGGTACCATGACATTTTTGTACACTGACAGGTCAAAGTATCAAACATGTTCATATCTGGAACCAACCTTAAATGTGAGCTGCTGGACAACAAAGAACATCGTATGCAAACCTTACTCATCAGGAATCTGAAAAATGCATTTCACAACCGTTACAGTCTAAGCCATATGGCAGCCAGTTGTGCCTCAGCATGTTCAAGGAACTCTTCTGCTATCTAGGGAGATGTGGAGGTGCCCTTCAGAATTTCACAGCAGACTATCTAAATTAATCATTGTATATTATATCCTGAAGATCATTGTATAAGAGCTAGGGATGGAGGCAAATCAAACTACTCAGAATGCATCATCAGATCAGATTCCACTAGAAGAAAAAAGAGGTCAAGGAGGAAGAAGATGAAGATGGACTACTGAAGCCATTGCTTGTTGGAATACCATGAACATCCTAATAGTTTGACAGTTTTGTTCACCTGGATGAACTCATGCTGGACTAAAGTAACTCTTAATTCCCCTGTCCCTCTACTAAACCCAATAACAAAGTTAAGCAACCATCCACCCATTGCATATGTACCAAATGATTTCAAAACAATCATGTCCTCCTATTCACCATCAAACAACTGCAAACTTGAGATAGTGCTTACCAGACAAGCATGATGTACAAGATGAAGTGAAGCACATTAAAAAAAATTATATGAATAAATAGTAAGTAAAAGTTATTAAAATGACATTTTCATAAACAGCTCTGTGGAGCCATTCAGATCCTTTCCCAACCATTCCCAGATATAGGAGTGCCTTCTGCAAAAGTCAATGCAGACTTCTCTATTACTCACTCTGACTTCTGAGACACTCACTGTCAATGGTGTTTAAGCCTGTCAAGGTCCTGCAAATATTAACCCACATCTAAAGAAAGGTCATAGCCATTGAGAGAAGGGGCAGCATGTTTGGTATTGGTTTAGAGTAATGCAGTGAGTGAGGTATGGTAAGTTGTGAATGGAGTTCCCACTTCCTTGTTTTTTTGTTACTATCTTCCTTCTCCTAAGCCAGTGGAACAACACTCTTACCTCTTTCTGGATGAGCAGCATGGAAGAAATTAGTAATAACTTTTAATATTTATCACCCAATTTAAGGCAACAGGACATGATCAACATTAACAGTTTGCACCTTCGTGGTCCGGAACCAAAGGGATAAATTGCAATGTGATAATTCAAACTTGACAGTGGAAGCTGCCTTTCCAAGGGAGCCCTGTAACATCAATCCACAATTTTTTGAGCTGGGCTCCTCTTTACTCTGTGATATTGGGCAAATTTCTGTCAGAACCTTGCAAATGCACTGTTAATCCTATATCCCTTTCTTTTTCATCAATGGCATTTTCCCCACAGGCATCAGCAGTAACAAGTGCCATCTAATTTCATCTCAATAAATCCCTTCATTTATCTCATTCCAGGAGACAACAGCCCATAACTGAGCAGAAAAAGTCAAGACAGATCATGATCCACCAATGTTCAGCTCCTCACCATCTGCGAGGAGAGGATCTGACCCTGACTACCTTGAGTCACTGACTGACAATCCGCAAGCCTCTGGACTGATATTGGAGGCTGTCCTTGCCAGACCCCTATGACTGAATGTTGTGTCTCTTGACATGACTGAGGACTGCTGCAACCATGATAAGCATCCTGGCTTTATGCCTGCACTAAATGCAAGGCAAGACAGAAGTAATTTGAGCTTGGTAGCTATAGCTGGGGTGGAGAGCAAGGCACAAGAAAGGAAAAAATAGCAAGGATACTGTGCGTATCCATTACAAAAGTGAGCACCAAGAGAATAAGTGATCGGCCCTGAGATGTAGCCTGGTCAGTCGGCTAGGAGCCTATTCCTGCACATAAAATCTTGGTGCACTCCAAAGTATAACTTTAAAATGCAGAAGCACCAGGCAATTGGATTGGAGAGATGCCTTGAAACTCCTTAGAGGTTAGAAGATGTTCAGCTTCTCAGCCCAGTTGAGCAGAGCTTGGAGAGGATTCAACAATTAAACAGAATCTCCATAATTCCTTTCAACACAACTCTACTCCTGATCACTTATGGTGTTTCACTATGTTTGATCTGACCACACAATTATCTAACAGGACACTCCAAAGTGAACATATTTGTTTTGGTTTTTGTTTGGCATTGTCCTATGATAGTGCACTCCAGAAGGAATGAGGTCCTTGGAGAAATCCTCATTATTTCTGGGTATGGTCTCTTTAACTTTTCTGCTTCCCAACAATCATGGAGAGACAGATATGATGTAATAATGGAAATGCAGATCTGTTATAACGTTGCATATTTAAGATGACTATATTTAAGTGAAGGCAGCTTAGTCTTGTAAGAGATGTGGGTCCATTAGGTTCATTTTGTCAACTATCAACAATAAGAACAGAAATGACAACATAAGGAATAGTTGTTACAGTGGACCATATGGCCCATTTGAGCTTGCTTCACCTTTCAGTAAGATCATAGCTGATCTTCAGCTTCATGTCCATGTTCCAACGTGCTTGTCATATCCCTTGAGAGACCAAAAATCTGCCTACTTCAGCCTTAAGTAGTCAAAAGTAGAGTATCTTCTATCATCTAGGGTAGAGAATTCCAATATTCACAATCTCTTAAAAGAAGGTATTGTTCCCCATCCCATTCCTGAATAATCAACCCATTATCCTAATAATTCACACCACTGTGTTCTAATTTCCGCAGCTAGAAAGAATAGTCTCAACAACTACG
>NC_063337.1:58649681-58740681 GCF_021869965.1 Rhincodon typus | reverse complement strand
CCGGACCCGAAACGTTAACTCTGTTTTCTCCTTCACAGATGCTGCCAGACCTGCTGAGCTTTTCCAGCAACTTTGTTTTTGTTCCTGATTTACAGCATCTGCAGTTCTTTTGGTTTTTATTTAGTCTCAACAACTAACCTGTTTAATGACACTGCCTGCAGAAAATGCAAACTGATTTTACTCATCATTTGACAACCCCGTCATCTGAGGAACCAATCTAGCCAACCTTTGCAATGAAATCTCTCCATATCTGATAGTCAAGAATCATCACGGTTACTACTGAGAGCTTGGTGATTGTGGATGTCTTTCCGTCATATTCCAGACTCTCCTCTAAGTGCAGATCTATGAGTTGCTGTGAAGCCTGTGGATATCTACGAGATAGGTGTATCATGTGTAACACTTCAATTGAAAACGTACTGAGAATGAGGCAGATTTATTGAGATGATATCATTACACAAAGATTAGCATGAGTTGGAGTGATATATGGAGGATGAAGGACATGAGGAAATGCATAAAAATCGATGCTTCTCAAACTTAACTGGGTGTGAAGAGTGATGTGAATGAAGTACACTTGACAGGACAGAGTGCTAGTGAGGAAGGTGGTGATGGTTATTCTGGAATTGCACAGTATAAATGAATATGTAACTTAGGTCAACATTGCTGACCTGATTAGGTCATTAATACATTTCCAACACTGTAACAATACCTCATCACACACTCCTACTGCAAACCTCTTAAAGATGTGGTTTCTCTGTTGTGGCAATAGATTTGTTTTCAGCTTGGAAACCCTGCAGCCTTCTGCACACAATATCGAGTTCAACAATTTTACAACTTGAGCACCTCCTCCCATGTCCTCACCTCAACACCCACACAACAGGCTTTGTCATTACTTGGGCTGCTACCATAAACTCCTCTCTTCAAAAGAGGGAAAAAAATCTGTCTGTTCCAAACTATGACTGCTTTCCACCTTTAATAAAGATCATCTTGTTCTTTGTGTGCTTCCTAAACCAACATGCATTTTCTTAAATTTCATATTAAAATCCATCTGCCACACGATTGTAGTTCAGTGTCAGCCACTAATGGTCCACCTTAGCAGCTATTCATTCTCCCAGGCTGACCTTTACCTAGTCCCTTTGTCTACCCAACTGTCTTTTTTCTCTCTGGGCTCCATCTCCACCTATTGTTTAATCCTCCCTTCCCCCATCTCATCTTTAGCAAAATAACCAACCTTTACCTTGCTACAGTCAGTTCTGAAGACGGGTTATTGGACCTGAAGTGTTAACTCTACTT
The DNA here is from genome assembly GCF_021869965.1 of Rhincodon typus. Lineage (NCBI taxonomy): Eukaryota > Metazoa > Chordata > Chondrichthyes > Orectolobiformes > Rhincodontidae > Rhincodon > Rhincodon typus. The sequence continues at coordinate 58,739,391 of NC_063337.1, read as the reverse complement.
TCTCTCCACGGATGCCGCCAGACCTGCTGAGTTTTTCAGGCAATTTCTGTTTTGTTTCTGATTTCCAGCATCATGCAAATTCTTTGTTTTTTTGGTTTGTTTTCTGCATTGTTGGGGAAAAATACCCTGTTCATTACTCTGACTGCATTCGGCAGTGTGTCTAGAGAGTGATATTGAATCTGGGAACAGCATTTATCTTTTTTGATTTCAGCTCTTAACTTGAACATCACACTACACAGTCCACAGATCTCCAACATGCTCCACCATTAAATAGTTAGTGTAAATTGCATCACGTGAATCCATATCACACCCACTTACCCACAGTGGAGACAAGTAAACTGTGTAAAATGGTAATGAGGCATTCAAGTTAAAGTCAAACGTCTCCACAAATCCCACAGTGAAATGTATTTGACACCTGCTATTTCCTTAGCAGTGCTAACAACAGTGCCACTGTGCCGCCCTATTATTTTTACATAGATGTTGCAGTCTAGAATTACGAATAGTATTGAAATTTTCATTCTACCATATAGCTGACTAGGAATCTCTTCTGCTCTCACAGCCTATCATAATTTTAGAGGAGTTTTACACTCAAATGCACATTTCTGGCCATCCATGTCTAGAGTATGTGGTGTGAATCTGGTGGTTCAGAGATAGGGACAATTGCCACTATGCTATTAGACTTGCCAAATAATTTTATACATCTTTCCTCCACCTCATCTCTTCAAAAGAGGGAAAAAAATCTATCTGTTCCAAACTATGACTACTTTCCACCTGTAATAAAGATAATCTTGTTCCTTGTGTGCTTCCTAAACCAACAGGCATTGTCTTAAATTTCATATTAAAATCCATCTGCCACACGATTGTAGTTCAGTGTATTTGTTCAGTCTTGCTATCAAACTCACACCTTTCTTCAGAGAAGCAATTTCATTGATTACATACTGGGTGTAATCTTGACTTTTTCGCACTAATGAAATATAAATTGGGAAAGAAATAAATTGGGCTGCCAATTTGCTATGATTTGTTTTGCACTCTCATTCAGATCAAAAGTATCCCCTCCATGTTTTAATATAGGTGGCCTAGCATGAAACCTGACAAAGCCTGATACGTTGCTGCACCTCAGTAATTTACTGTGTACAAACTGACACAAATCATGTCTGGGGGGAAGAAAGTGCTGAATCTATAGCCCATGGTATTAAGTGCTAAAACTAAGCTTGGACAGCAGCTGAATGTGACTGTTTTGGCATTATGCCAATTGCTTTAATCGCCCTCCCAGTAAACTCTCCAGCTCTCCAGGTACAACTGTGTGTTACTTTTTAGAGCAGTGACAGCAACAGTCAAACTGAATACTCGTGATTATTTCAGTTTCTCCAGCTGTAAGAATTGGCCGATAGGAATACCAATGTGCATTACTTTGTACCCATAACAATTAGTGTTAAAGCACAGCATGGATAACTGGTTCAATGTGTCATACAGCAAGACTCACAGGTGACCCAGCTGACCAGAATAACAACACTATTTCCATTTCACATTTGGCGAGTCATCAGATATATTCCATAGAAGAAAAGATTTTAAATGTCATTAGTTAATCAAGTTCATACAGTGATGTCGCAAAAGTTGGACATGTGGCAGACATTTTTCGTGCTATGCACTCTTCAGATGCTACGTTTTTTCAACAGTAGTATCACTGACAGACAAACATGTTTCTAGTGCTGTTGCAATAAATGCCATTTTGTGAGAACGTTAATATGAGCACAGGGAGCACCCATCAGACGTTTGCAGACTAGAAAAGTTGTGATTTAATCGGTGTGTAATGAGGACAGTGGTGCTATTTTGGAGTTCACCACTCCAGTTAATGGGCTCTACACCTTACAACATTGAATATGATTTCAGCAGCAGGAAGAACCCCTCCCCAGGATGATTGAATGAGATTACTAACTACTTTCAAGAAAATTCCTCATTCATTCCAACTTGCTACCGCTAAGTTTATAAAAATAATTGGTTTGTACTTTTAATTAGAGCTGCTGAAGTGTATAGAGAATGGAGAGGCAGACACTAAAGGCAATGTTCCTGACTTCAAGGTGCTATACAAAACAATAGATCGCAGATATAACTGCAGTCATTGTTATATCACAGCCTGAAGCATGACAGGGAAAATTTGTATAGGTGACAGACAAAGGACAAACCGCTCAAATAAGACTGAGCTTAGGGAGACAAATGCTCTAAGTAGGATGCCTCATCTGTTCAACACTTTTAGGGAGCATAGCCCAACCCACATTCAGATGTCTCTGCTTTATCAAGGAGGCACTCACTGAAATTTGCAACGTGATACAATTCAGCCTCAGAGGTGGGTCCGGATGGCTCTGGGAGTGATTGTGAAGATCTTGGAGGCTCTGAGCTGGGCTTCTATCAAGCTAGAGCAAGTGATATTTGCAACATCTTAAGGTTCATAGTTCTGCATCCAGTGAGGCTCTGTATGCCAAAAGGTGAATAATTTTTGTAAGGCATGACATTATCATTTGGAAGATACGAACATTTCAGCAAAATGATCTTCTATTCATCCAGTATCAAATCGCTAAATACATCTGTAGAGAAACCTATCTTAAGGAAACAAACTCCTTAAGTGGTCAAGCATTATTTGACATTAAAGAAAACAGAGAAAAAAGAAATTGAGAGCTGAATTTCTTGACTTGAATTAGTGATGTTGTAGACTTGTTTGTTAAACAATGGGAATGAGTGTGCCTCAAGCTCAACAAGAGTGCTGGGTCATGAACCTAAATCTTTTCATCTTATCCTGTCTTCATCCACTCTTTACCAAATGGGCTTGGGCTTAAAACTGGACTTGAGGTATAGCAGAGAAACACAGTTAAATGCCAGCATATTCGTAATACTTCTCTTGCTAGTTCCCTCAGCTCCATGTGAGGTAAGTTATCTCATCGAGCCCACAAGCTCTTTGAGGCTGTGCAGACTTGCAGGAGATTCTTTGCTGCCCATTACATCCTCATGGGTCCAAATCAGCTCAATGCCTGCTCCAATTCACCTTACCTTGTCTCCAGATTCTTACAGAGCTTGAAAGGTTAGAGATAGAAATCTTGTTTCTCCTTGTGGAGAGTCCAGGCATAATTTCAGAACAAGGGGTTCTCCTTTTAAAACAGAGAGGAGCAATTTCTTCTGTCAGATGGCAATGAATATGTGGAATTCTTCACTGCAGAGTGCTGTAGAGGCTGGGCCATTAAGTATATTGGTGGCTGAGAGCAACAGTTTGTAGTCAGGAAGGGAATCAAGGGTTATGGTGTAGAGGTAGGAAAGTATAGTTGAGGATTATCAGTTCAGCCACGATCTCATTGAATAGTGGAGTAGACTCAATGGGCTAAATAGCTTATTTCTGCTCTTGCATCTTATTGCCTTATAGGTGAGGCTGTTGATGTAAATGAAATTGCAAGAAGTGTTTGATACTGTGTAACACAACAAATCTGTAAAGAAAGTGACATGAAATAAAAATGATCAATGTGGATACAAAATTGGTTGAGGGATAGGAAACAGAGAGTAATGGCTAATGGGTATTATTTGTAGTGGAGTTCCCCAATCTTTGCTCTTGAGACCCTATACTGCTAAATATAAATGATCTCGACCTAGGTATATTGGGGACAGGTTCAATGTTTGCAATTGACACAAAATTTAGATGAATTGTAAACTGTGAGAAAGACAGTGCAGAACTCGAAAAGGACATTGTCATGTTGGTGGAGTAGGCAGATTACATTCAATGCATTTAAGTGTGAGGATGTACACTTTGGTATAAAGTACATAGACTTACAGTATAAAATAAAGGGTACTGTTCTGAAAGGTCTGCAAAAGCAGAGACTGTCTATGTACATAAGTCTTTAAACTGGGAAGGACAGATAGAGAGAGATTTTAGTAAAGCATGCAATATTCTTGGCTTTGTTAATAGAGGCATGGAATACAAGTGATGGGAAGTTATGATGAACTTGTGTAAGACATTGGTTAGATCTCAGCTGGAGTATTGTGTGCCCACACAACAGGAAGGATGTGAATGCATTGGAGAATGCGTCAAAGAGGTCTACAACAATGGTTCCAGGGATGAAAAATCTGTTATGAGGCAGGACTGGAGAACTTGGGACTGCTTTCATTTAGGGAAAGAAAAGACTAACAGGAGATTTGACAGAAAATTTCAAAACCGTGGAGTTTGGGAAGAGAAGATTGGGAGAAATTGTTCATATTCATAAATGGATTGAAAATCGGAAAGCATAGTTTTAAATTGTTTTGCAAAGGAAGAAAAACCTGAGCTGAGAAAAAAATATCACCCAGTGGGTAGTTAGGATCTGGATTGCACAGTCTGCAAGTATGGTTGATGGAGGTTCAGTTGAGGCATTCAAGAGGGCATCATAAGATTATATAAATAGAAATAATGAGCAGGGTAACAGGGAAAAAGCAGGAGACTGGCACTGATTTAAATTGCTCAGAGCACTGATGTAGACATGATAGATAAAATGGCCTCTTTCTGCACCATAATTATTCCATGAAGCTGTGAACATGACAAAAAAAGAAGTTGGCCAATGTTGATGAGGATTATCTGCTAAATCTGGTGTGTGACCCACGTACACATAGGCAGCACCTGCATGACAGAAGCCATTACCACATGTGAAATGTGATCACACTCACACTGAGCATTGGTATTATTATGCAGCAACTCTGCTGCTTAGACTGTCTGGAAGATCCCTGCAATACTTGTCAAAATACATATCAATATTCAAATTGGTCCACAGTGTGCTACACTTCTTCGCTATCATGATGTCACAGCCATTGTAACCAGTTTTGAGATGAACAGCTAAGGAGATAAATGATAGAACTGGTGGAGGAGCAAAGAATGAGGAGAAGGAACATATTTTTGAGTTGTAATGTTCACGATTGAGTCATCTGACTCCAGTGCAAGTGAAAGCTATGCCAATTACCCTTTCACCAATTGTTCTATGCCTTACCTCCCCTCTCTCATTAATCATCACAGTATTCGCTTCTTCACAATGTTGGAATGAAGGTCAAGATAAAATAAACATTCCAACTCAGATTATCATCAAATCAGCCATCATTCCACATAAAAGCCAATCCATCGCATGTTCACATTCATAGAATTGTAGAATCCATACAGTATGGAAACAGGCCATTCAGCCTATCAAGTCCACACTGGCCCTCTGAAGAGCATCCTATCCAGACTTACACACCCCCACCCCCCACCGCCTTATCCTTGATACCCTGCATTTCCTATAGCTTAGAATTTCCCGTAGAATTTATCTCCTGTGTGGCCTTGACTATCCAGTGTGTCCTGTGGAAGTCTTCTGCCCTTAATTGGCATAGATTACAGATGGCCTCACAGGATGGCTTTAATCAGCTCTGTCCTTAGAAATCCCAGTTCCTTAACATGGGTAGCAGCAGTCTAAGCTAGCAGGCTAATATGCAACAACAAGGGCACTGATGGAGTCACATTGTTGGGAGCTGGCATGCTGTCTTGCTAGGAGAGAGAAACAGTGTTGGTAGTTAAGTGTGAAGACATGTAATGGTGTTTCTTTCATTGTCTGTCCTCCTGATGTCCATCTTTTTCTTTTCTCCACAGCAGGGTCAGTAGAGGCACAACATAATCTGTGATATTTCCAGCAGGCCATTAAGATACACTTCAGTTATCATCATCATAGAATCATAGAATCCCTACAGTGAGGAAACAGGACATTCAGCCCAACAAGTCCACACTGCCCCTCCGAAGAGCCTCTCACCCAGACCCATTCCCCTACCCCAGCATTTCCCATGTCTAATCCACATAACCTAAACATCCCTGGGCACAATGGGCAATTTAGCATAGCCAGTCCACCTAACCTGCACATCTTTGGACTGTGGGAGGAAACCAAAGCACTCGGGGGAAACCCACGCAGACATGGGGAGAATATGCAAACTCCACGCAGTCAGTCGCCCGAGGGTGGGATCGAACCCAGGTCCCTGGCGCTGTGAGGCAGCAGTGCTAACCACTGAGCCAGTTATGGAGACTGCCATCCACCTCATAGGGTTAAAGATAATTGTGCCCATTTCTTATGGGTTACCTCCACAGGCTATTTATTCCACAAGAGAGTGGAAAGTGTGTCAATGAATGTTATGCTGTGTATTTGAGTAAATTGGTTCTCATTTTTGAATATGGCAGTATGTGTAAACTGAGGTATGGGTGAGTCTTGTAGCTGGGCTAAGTGTGTGAGGGTAAGGTGAAACTCATAATATGAGATAAAAGTCATGATTGATAGAGATCATTGGTGGGTGAGTGAAGAGGATGTGTGGTGAATTGTGGCTTAAAAGAGAAAATACTCTTTCTGGCTACAAGCTAGAAATGCTTATTAAGTCTGGCAGTATCTGTCAACAGAGAAACAGACTTAACATTTTGGGTCTGCGATCTTTCATTAGAACCAGGAAAATTTGGAATTCTAATTGGTTTAGAGCAAATGAAAGTTGGGATGGCAATAAGAAGAATAGAAAGCCAAGTCCCTGACAGGTTAGAGGGTAGAAGGTATTAAATATAAAATTCCAAGTACAAAGCCAGAAGGAGTGGAAATTGGGCGAGTAAGGAAAGAAAAGATATTTCTAGAGGAGTTGCGAATGTTAACATGAATTGTTGCCAGCTGAAAGCAAAGCGACATAGAAAAAATAATGAAAAAGGAAGCAAAATGAAGTAGAAATTACGATCTAAAATTGATAAACTCAGTGTTCAGTCCAGAGGGTATAGAGTTTGCATTAGTCACTGATAATTCAGTTACAAATTTATGGCATTTGAAGGTGCATTTGCTGACCCTGATTAATGATGTGAGGTCACTTAAACTCTACTGGCACTGCATCTGGCACCTCAGATCTACACTGTTTACATTATCTGTGATGGCTTGCTGCTCCTCTTGCCTTCTCAGTACCTTTTTGGAGGGCATCCTGGGTGTTGTGTTTAGAAGACCTCTCTGTTCCCGGCTACCTCCTGTACCCAGACTTTCTGTGCTACATTGGAGTACACTATCTGGCTGATGTGTCAACATTCCGACCTTTTGCAGGTCAGACTATCTTCTGTATCCACTTCCAGCACCTATTCCAACCAGAAATGACCTTACCATTAAGAGATACCATCTGAATCTAAGTAATGGCTGATTAGGTTTGAGTGGCTGAAGCTCATCATGCATGAACTCAGGCTTCCTGCTGAGGCATGCAGTCACTCAACAGCTCATTTAGCATTGAACTGCATGCTACTATCATTTACTTTAGCAGGCATCATGGGGAGGTGAAGGCCTAGTACTTTTATTGCTGGACTGTTAATCCAGAGACCCAGGTAATGTTCTGGGAACCTGGGTTCGAATCCCACCACAGCAGATGGTGGAATTTGATTTCAATAAAAGAAAATCTGGAATTAACAGTCTAATGATGACCATGAATCCATTGATGATTGTCAGGAAAAACCAATATGCTTCACTAATGCAATTTAGGGAAGGAAATTGCTATCCTTACCTGGTCTGGCCTACATGTGACTCCAGACCCATGGGAACGTGCTTGACTCTTAATTGCACTCTGGGCAATTAGGGATGGGCCATAAGTGCTGGTCTAGCCAGAGAGGCCCTCATCCTGTGAATGAATAAAACGAAGTTTACATGCTGCCTAAATTGGAAGTATTGGTTGTGGGTTACAACTTTTGTGCCCATTTTCAGATCCATCAAATATTCCCTCTTTTCATTCTGGAATATAGAATGCAACCACTGAATAATTTAAACCATATAAGTTGATAATAATGAGGGAAAGAAATTTCTTCATTGGCATGTACGGGTGTGTATTTGCTGAATATTTTTAGGTATTACATCATTCTGGAATTGTGAATTTTCAAGTATAAATTCTGATTCTCTGAAATATCATGTGTACTACTTCCTGCAACCATGATAATCTGATTATTTTGTTGCAATACACAGTATTCAAAAATATGATCTGTAAATTAAAAGTGGACCACTTATTCAGGTGCTGTTGTGTGGCTCCAATAATAAAGATGCCAGGTTACTAAATCATAGTGCTATTAAATTGGTGGAAGTGAGGCTACGGCCTGCTGTCTGATTGCCACTTGGGATTTCTCTCAATCTCTCACCAATTCGTATAATCATTTTACATTCTGTTTTACTTTACATGTTTGTTAAACAATTTATTTACCGAGAGGATAGATCTTTAAAATGGTAGCAGATCTCTATCATAATGTGGTATTGTGAATGTTAGGAATGACTCTCTAAAAGAGGAACCCCATTCTCAGTTTCGTCCTAAGTTGGCATTGCTTAGATTCAACCTGATGACCTTTTCTGTTCTTGATGTTCAACTTTCTAATGTAACAGTACCCCTACTGCATCAGTGTGGCATTTCAGTGAATTTACTGCTCCAACGCATACAATGGCCATGTCAGGAGTTATCAAAGATGGGACTTTCTCCCTGATGGGGATGGCAGTCTTACCTCAATGTCACTTAGCAACAGCTATTTAATACCTGTGGGTCAAACTGGCTACATGGTTGTCTCGCTCTAGACCTTTAAACAGAAAATGCAGAGACCCTGGCCCCCAGTGTAAAATTCAGCCCAATGTTTAATAGCAAAACTGAGTACATATATCAAATAAAAATAGAATGTACTGGAGAAACTTTGCAGGTTTGGCAGCATCTGTGGAGGGAGAAAAACAGATTTAGTGTTTGAGTTGGACATGACTCTTCTTCAGAATGTAAACCATTTTTGATTCTTAATTGTTGTTTGATAAAGTAATTGCTAAATTAGTTCACTGTAAACTTTTGCTTAAATTTGATTCCAACCACCTTCTAAAATCACTATCCTTAAAGACCTTCAGCAAGAGATTTTCATCTACCACTGGATACAACACTTGCCACCTAACACTCAAAACCCACCTCTCCCCCTTGGACCTGGCATATTTCTGTCCCCTGGCAGACACAACACCACTTTTGTCCTTGCCAGACCTGATATCCTTCTGTCCATCCCTAAGTACTCTTAACACGCGCATCTCACAAGATCCTGGAATTTCCTCCCTAACAGCATTGTGGGTCAACTTTCACCATATGGACTCCAGTGGTTCCAGAAGGTAGCTCACCAGCACCTTCTCAAGGGCAATTAGGGATGGGCAATAAATACTGGCCAGTCAACGATGTCCATATCCGTCAATTGAATGAAAAACAACAAAGCAGCCCACTTGAACAGTACCCTATCTACCAACTTAACACTCACTCCCTATACTAACAATGCACAGTGGTAGCATTGTATGCCATCTCAGCAAAGTTTGTTTGACAGCATCTCCCAAATCCACAACTTCTGCCACCCAGAAGAAAAAAAGGAAGCAGACACATGGAAAAAACATCATGTGACTTGGAACTATATTATCTTTCCTTCACTATCACTGGGTCAAAATCCTAGTACTCCTTTCGTATCAACATTCTGGATGTATGCATGCTACATGGACTGCAGTGGTTCAAAAAGTCATCTTCTCAAGGACAATTAGGATTGGGCAAAAGTGCTGGACTACCTAGCAATGCACACATCGCATGAAAAAAAATTAACTAGGCTGGTTTAAATCCCCTACTGTCTTTATGTTTCTGAATCTCTCAGTATTTTTTAAAATATTTGCTTTTCTTTCTATCTGTTACTGTGTATGGGGCTACAATTTCCTCCTAGCAGTGTGTTTACTCCTTTTTTCACAGTTCAATCCATCTAGCCACGATAAATATTCCTTTTTGCATGTTATTGCTGCAGTACAACCTATTTAGCAGTGGTTAGTTGGAGACTGATAATTTCTTCCAGGAATGACAGCACTATGCACCCTTCCACCCGTAACATTCAGCCTGTGGCCTTAGTTTCCACAACATTCTATGCTTATTCTCCAATTTTATTTATTTCCAGCTTTGATATTATTTCAGGTTCCAAAATTCCCATCAACAACACTCACTGCCAAAATGTTTAGAACCCTTTTTAGGTGCATCTGACCAGCTCGGTCCGATCTCTCTCCGTAAAGAGTCCAAATGCCCAGAAACCAAACACCCTCTCCTGTATCATCTCTGAAGCTGCACATGCAGCTACACTATGGTGCTTCCTCTACTCAATATTATGTAGCACCAGGAATAATTGGGAGATTACAAGCTTTGAAATCCTTGTTGGATGAACTGACTGTACAGAAACTTTTAGCATTATGATTAAAGGGAGAAATAAATACCCCTGATAACTAAAAGGGTAATTTGTACATAATAGAGCAAATCTGTGATTCATTTTGTAAAAAGTGTACTGGTGTTACCTTGCATTAGATCATTAAGATTCTTTTTGACTTTCATTTTCAGTTCAAATGGAAAATCTGTAACCTGGGCTCAAAATGAACGCATTTCTCGAGGTCATCACCTATGGAAGAGGCTTTCTGTTCACATAAAGAAGAAAGACAATACATCTAAACAATCTGCTCTCATTAAACCCTTCTCCAAGAGCTCTGAGAGTCGGCCCAGCACACACAGCTATCCAGAAGCAAATATTAAAGGACTGTATGATGTCTCTGAGGCTGAGGAACATTATCCAGTCCGGTATGTACCACAAACACCTTCACCTATAAGTATCGTGAGCCACAGAGCTGGTTCTGTCAGCCGGGCAGAGAAGGAAATACCCATATTCCAGTCTGAGCACATGCAGAGAAGCAGTTCTTCCCAAGGTTCTCTAATGGAGCAAATCAGCAGTGTGGTGAACCGCTTCACAGCCAACATCAGTGAGCTGAATTCCATGATGCTTTCATCAGCTCCTTCAGGGGTTATTGGTGCATCTCCCATCTGTTCATCATACCTGCTCCCTAAGGAGATACAGCTGCCTACACCAATCACAACATTTGCAGATATCCAGCCTCTCCCAGCTATTGAAGTGAATGGACGATCACAGCCTGCAAGTGGTGTTTCAAATGCAAGCGTCAAAGATGGCACCTCGGAGACTTCAGTGGTCAAAACAGATTTTGAGGAGCTTGTAGCGCTTACTCCTCCCTCACCGTTCAGAGACTCAATTGATTCAGGGAGTGGTTCACCCAATTCTCCTGTATCAGAATCAGCACTTTGCATCCCATCATCTCCTAGATATGACACTCTTGTTCTGCGTGACTATACTCAAAGCTCTTCATCTCTGTGAATGTATAATGTACGTTGATTTAAAAGTGAGTTGAAGCTAATAAGAAATCTGCAAACTTTAATCAATTTTACTCCAAACATAATTTTGTTTTATTCATGTCAACGAATATTGGCATTTATTCTGCATGGTTGAAGATGGGATTACTCTGAATGTTGGAATCAAAATGAATTTCACAAGCATTTTGAGAACAACCTGTTGGTAGAAAACTGTCTGCAGTGGCCTTAAACCTGGTGGGTTCTTTTCACGTGGAATTTTATTTGTATTTAGATTGAGAGCTGGGAAGATAATGACACGGCTAGCTAGTATGAATTGCCAAGTGTATTACTGACAATGACAACCATTTAAAGAAAAGACATGATTGCAGGTAAAGTTGACTGCAAGACTTCAGCAATCTGTTGCAAAGATTGTTATTTCCTATCTCAATGGTGTGAAACTGCAAAACCTCTCAAAAGGTTGAGACCAAAAATGAATGTAAGTTTGTGGATGAGGGTTATAGCATTCAGGACCAAAAGGACTTACAATTTTGTATGAAAGAATTGAGGTGATCTTTGTGAAGGCAAAATATCTATTACCAACACATTAAACAACTGTAAAAGATATATGTAAGATACATTATATGAAACATATCATCTTGCATTAGAAGCAGAATGGTTAAGTTGCAGTATCCCTTATACTTGGCTCTTAGACTGCTTTCACCAGTCAAAATTGCATGTATATAAGTAACGTTAAGACTTTCAATAGAAATTTTAAAAATAAGTATTTTCCATTGTTCAGTGATCTATGTTTTACCCATTTTCTTGTGATTGGAATACTTCACCAATTTTATATATTATTTATAATTTTACGAACAATTTAATCATTCTCCATAATGTTATGGGTTCTTGTAGCTAGCGTCAAATTGTGTAGATGGATTTCATTGCATAATATCATTTTCTGTAGTAAATTTAATTGAATTTGCCACCAACAATCCATCTTTTACTTAAAAACATGAAAAAAAATCACATGGGTACTTTGAGGTTAAGTTTATGAGCTCTTAGGTATGAGATAATGCATGACAGAATTTTGTCATTGCTCAAATCACTATGATATGTTCATTTTAGGACTCCATTTTTAAAAACTGCTATTTTTACCACACCTTTAATTTATCTGCTTATATTGAATATTAAAATTTATGAAGTGGGGTTAGTATTTGTATGAAAAAATGTGTAAATAACTCAATCCCATTGTCAATAATGTATATATTATTATTCAGGTAAAGGTGTCATTTAAACTTTTATTAGTTCATTTACATTTTAATACTACTACATGGTCATATTGGAATAAGATCTATAGTGTTCATGTAACTGTGATCGTACTAGTAACTAATATTTTATTCACTTTATATGGTAATTTTAATTTTAGCTTTATTCTAATTATGGTGGTGGATCAGAAGAAAAGAATACTCAAGCCAGGGCAATCATTTGGAATGTGGGCTTCATGTAATTAGGCTGTATGAAGAATGTCTGAGTAAACATTTCAATCAATTATTTTCTGGTATATGTTCTTCATGGGTACGATAGATTGCTAGCCTAACACATTTGTTCTCATGATTTTTAGCACTGGTGTGAAAAGTTATCGGACACTGCATTTTATGAAATTTCACTTCGGTTTTTGACAGAAAACTACAATCAAGTTTTTCTCTAGTTAAAAAGGAAAATGCTACAATTAGATTTTTTAGAAGTATTTCAGCAATCAGTTAATTGACAGTGCCAACAAAAGGGATACTGCAGCTTTAAATAACTCCCATGTCACATGTAAATGTTTTAAATAATGCAAAAAAAGTCTTCAGATTCATGATAAACATGAATATTCATATTAATTGAGAAATTGTATATACTGAGGTATACATTCAAAGGTTTCTATGAATGTGCGTGAAAGATGCACCTGTGTTGGTACATAGTGAATGGTTTATGGATATATCATAATTATCAGCAAATTCCAAACAATGCAAAAAAAAACCTTCAGCAGTTTGCTCAGTGTTTAATTTTATTGGGGACAGTAGTTTGGTTGAAACACGAGATATTACAAAGATAGGTATGATTATAATTTTGTTGCAGATTTGCAGTTAAAGTTTACTGTAATTTGCCCAGACCCAGAATGATGACATCTTGACTATCACAGTTTTAAAGAACTTGAGTAACTTTCTTCAAACATCTTTGCCTTCATAAGTTTATGCTGTCTGTTTTCTTTTAATGAAGGATTAGCCCAGTGAAGACAAATCATGTTTTCTTATAGACATTGAAGTGTTCTGTTACTTTAACTGTTGGCTCGCAGAGAAGGTATCATCATTTTTATCAGTTCCATGCATTTATTCAAATAGATAGTAGACAGTTATGACTCAGGATTTTATGAACATCCTGGGAAATTCTTAACAAATAAGAATCATAAATGGAAAATATTGGTATCAGCAGGTCAGAGAATAGCAGAGAGAGCAGATTTATAATGTTTCAGATTTCAGCCCTGTTTCAAACACAATCAAGTTTTGAAGCAATGTCTATACCCAAAATAAGAACTGATGTATGTGTTCTCCATGGATTCTGTTGGCTTGCTGAGCATTTCCAGCATTCTCTATTTTTGTCCCAGATTTCCAGCATTTGCTGTTTTTGGTCCTTGTTTACTTAGGTAAATGTTTATTTTCAATATAAACCTATTTGTACAATCTGTTGACACTACCTTTATTTTAAAATGTCTCTGACAAGGTCACACACTTTCTATTTAGGACATGATGTTTCATATCAACCAATCAGTTTTATACTTCTTCCATTGTAATAACTTGATCTGTTTCTGCTACAATAATGCATGTAATTGCTATTGATTATATTTCATCTATCATAAGTTTACACTTTCCTGAACCTGTTTTTGGTCACCCATCTTTTATCCAGCTCTCAAATCGCCCTCCATATGTCTCTCCAGTTTTGAATCTAGTGCATTACTTTGATGCTCAATGTAAACATTATTGTGTTTCCAAGCAAGATATCTTGCTAGGGGGTGGAACAAACCTTTTCCATTCCTTTTTCTCTTCTATTGTTTCAGTGCTTCTCACATAACGATGTTTCTTGCCAGTTGCTTGATCTGTTGCTGGACAAGATGATATCATAATAAATGCTCTTCTCTCACACATCTACAGAAATGACCCAATTATATCTGTAGACTCTATGTGATGTAGGAGCTCCTATATTCTAGTAAGTGAAAAGCAATAATGAATTTTGAAGGTGTGCATTCCTGCATGAGTCCAGTACAGCATGTACCATGTGATACTCTGAAATTCTTTATTATAAGATATTGAACACAATATACTTGTTTAGTCACAAAAACCAACTCAGATGTTGGCTGGAGTAGCAAGATTCATTGTATCTCTAAGTGTGCTGAAATGTTTCTTCACCATAAATCAAAAATAGCACTGTATCCTCTCCAAGATATATTGGGTAAAATAAATAGTTCATATCCTACACACTACTGAAAAAAATTTGTTTCCTTCTTATTGTTAATTTATGATTCCGTGCTTACGAATAATTATCTTATATACAACATAGGAATGCATTATTGACTCCCAAATTTAACAAAGACTGAATTCTTAAACAAGAGTTGAACAACAACTGACACAAACTGTATTACTGCACACCTCCCAATTCATTCCTGTGTAAAGTTTAACTATACTGTAGAACAGAAAGTTTACATATCCAGAAGTTCAAAGGTGAAGAAATTATCTTGTATAACTGAAAATATATACTGTTGATGAAAAACTGGGGGGCATATCCGCAAAGAATGCGGCCCCATTTAATTTGTGTTTAAATTGATTATTGATGTTTTAAAAGTGCAAAACTGTGACAAGGTGTATTAGATTAAAGCAATAATGAACGCAAAACTAATATCAGTACAGGTTCTTACACAATAAAATCCTGTATGTTTTGTGATAACTTTGAATCTAAAAATCTAAAATCCAAACATCTTTGAGTTCATTATTGTGAAATACATCTATATTAATATGTTGTCTAGTTTACATACTATAATGTATAAAATGCAAGGATTAACATATATTCTTGTATTGTTAACAGTGAATAGAGATCATGGACACATGTAGTTCCTAAGGTGAATTCCAGAGATGGTTCAATAAATTAAAGATATCACAGGCAAAGTTACCTTTGCTTCTTCCTTTAATGAACATCATCACTGTAATATTTACCTTAGCGACAGCCTCAGTAATGTTGTGCAGGCATTATTTTCATGGGCACATGTAATCTTTTGCTGCTATTCATCAACTAGATGTGGAATGTGTTATGTAACCACTTTAACTGAAGGCAGCAGTTGGTACTTGCAAATGGCAATTGCCATGTCTCTAACGCTGGTAATTTTTTTGATTGTTGTTTTTAAAAAGACAAGCATAACAGTGCCAATTTTAAGAATTTATTGTGAGCTTCAAGTGCTTCTACTTTTTGTTACCTACCTTTGATACGTTGTTTTAAGTCAGTTGTGAAATTTCAAACTCTAGTCAAATGGACAGACTGCATTTCTTTCTAGTTTCTTGAGCAGTTGAAATGTGAAAGTGGGGTAGTATGTAAAACAAATCTTTAGGTTTCTTTTTGGTAAACATTTTACCTCTATATTTCTAATAAGCTTTCTCTGTCTTATTTGGTCTAAATTTCTTTTTGCTTATTTCTAGCCTGATGGAATCCGAACGTGCTGGATGTATCATTATATTAAGAACAAACTGACATGACTTTGATATTTGGAATGCTACAAAACACTGCCTGACTAATATATTTTATCACTGTGGGAATGATTTAAGATACATTTTATTCTTTGTGGTGATGAATATCTTAATGATTTACAGCAATTGATTCATATGAATGGATACCTATATACAAAGAAGCTAGAAAATTATTTAGTCTGTCCTAAATGCCAGTACGGTATTAATTTTGTTATGTAGAATATAAAATAATCTTATTGCTGTGAAATTGATACATTTTGGTACAATGTGCTGCCTTTTTTTTCAGCAAACTCATTTAGCTTTGTAAATGCAAAAAAAGAAATAGGTAAATGATTTCAATCATTTCTAGTGGCACATTTTGCTGTTTGTCAGTAAATTGTTTTCTCCTGTTAAAACATGTGAGGTGTTTATGTATGATACAATGACTTTTTGGAATATTAAAACTATATTGTAGAATCATGTTTTTCATTGATGTGAGTCTTATAGTGTGAAACATAATTCTCACCTTCAGATGCAAGCACTACCCCTTATCTATGTCATCCATTCTTATATAATGTAGTTAACAAATTTTTACTCCAATTGATAAGGTGTCATTAACAGTGCAATGATGTATGTACACTTTTGATTGAATAGCAATGGATTCTGAAATCTCAATTTAAGTTGTTACTTTCCTTTCAATCCATCATGGCTTCTCTGAGATTTAACAGTAATTCTTCTTCATAAAGCAGAGCCTGTGCTGTAAATGAAGTTTGCATAATATCCCAGCAGTTAAAAAAAAAATGCTAATGATTCTATAAAAGCCAACTTGTCTCAATAAAAATCTCCCACAGTCCAAAAATGTACAGATTAGGTGGATTAGCCAGGCTAAATCGCCCATAGTGTCCAGGAGTGTGCAGGCTAGGTGGATTACCTATGGAAAACACGGAGATAGGTTGGGGAGGAGGGCAGGGTAGGTCTGGGTGGGATGCTCTTCAAACGGTTGGTGCAAACTCAATTAGCCAAATGCCTTCTTTCCGCACTGTAGGGATTCTATAATTTGATGATTGAGGACTTAAGGTCAGCATCTTCCTTCATCCTGTTTTGCAATTCCTTCTCCAAAAGATTATAGTGATTTTTTTGGCTGATCTCTTTAATTAAAGAGGATTGCTTTTCCAGGATAGTGCTTAAAGAGATCTCATTTCTCTCACTTATGCCTGTCATTTTGAGAGGTAAGATCATGACTTCTGGTTTGGAACAGAATGTTTTTCTCAGTTATTAGTTCAAAGTGATTTTTGAGTTATGAATATTTCAGGAAATGTAAGGCTGTTTTTCCTCTATCAAGATATGCCTTTGATGTATGAATCATGTTGCTCGTGATGTTCTTGGTTATTATTGTAAATTTGTTTTGAACCTCTCAGACTTCTTCATTATTGATTGAAGATCCTTTTCCAACTCCATAATCTGAGATTTATGAGATATTATGGACACCGTACTGTATGCAGAAAATCCAAAAGCTCAGCTAGTATTCATTTGTGACTAAAGGACTGTAAATACCTCCTCAGTAACTCTCCCTTTAACTATCTAGATAGCCATAATTCCTTGCTCTTCTTCCATGAAATCATCACTGTCAGTGGCTGGGTATCAGAAAGCATCTGTAATGGGTTTGCTAGATCCCTGAAAATAATTCATCCTTTTCTTCTTTACCATTTAAACTTCAGACACTTACTGCTGTATCTGTTTTTAACTCTGGTGCTGTTAGTGCACCTGCTGTTTTAAATTGCAACCCTGTTTAAAATAGTTTTGAGGATTCAGCCAATCCATTGCCTGGCTGCAACTGTTCTTGTGTGCACTTGCCATTGATGGGTTTTCTAGGTGTTCCTTCTTTTCCCATCCTTGTATCTTCAAATTTATTGTAAAGTTTTGCTCACTATGGTCAATTGATTTTTCTCATTACTTGTCCTTGAGGTTTCAGTTAGTTCAGTTGGCTGGACAGCTGGTTTACAATGCAGAGTGGTGCCAACTGCGTGGGTTCATTTCCAGCACTTGAAAAATTCTCTTCTCAGCCTGTCCCCTTGCCTGCAGTGTGGTGACCCTCAGGTTAAATCACCACATGTCATCTCTTTCTAATGGGACAACAGCCATATTGTCTGGTAGGAAAATGCTCACTTTACCTTTTACTAATACTTGGCACATTGTCTTTTGTGGATCTTCTACTTTCCTTTTCCAGCTTTATGCAAGATCTTCTTTTCTGCGGTTCAATGACTCAGTAGACCTTGAAGCCCGTGAGCCACTGGTCATGAACCATATTGTCACTGATCTTGTCTTCAGGCTTCTCTTGGATTTGGACTGCTGGACTGGTCTTGTGGTTCACTATACTGTTTCTGGATGTCAACTTGGGCTCACTGTTGCTTGCCTCCAATCCCATAGGTCTGGTCACTGGTTACTGCCATGTATAAAGATGTGGTTAACACTCAGCCGAGTGAACTTTAACATATTTTATGAAAATACTTATTTATAAGAGATAGCTTTGTTATTTTTTGGTAAGAGAGGACATGCTTCTGCAGTCTTACAAACATAGGCTACAGTTCCATGGGAAGTGACATAATGTTGCTTCTCTTGCACATGCTCAGTAGCTAATCATCGAGTAAAGATATAATTAATCTTTACCCTACACTTGTTAGAAAAATTCAAAACTAATGTCACTGCCCTAACAAATGCCTTTGGGTGTATATTTTCCTCTGTTTCTTTTTAATTTATGTAATCTCTTTTATTCTCTCCATTGATAATGCTTTGCCCTCAAGGCTTTAGTCCTTCATCACAGGTTCTTTTAAACATAACTATGTCTTGTTGATATTGAAAGCAAAGGGGATCAAACAGTAGATGTTTCAAAATCAGTGAAAGACAGTATGTGATTTCATTCAATCAGATTCCAGAAAACTTTTTCTTGTGATGGTTTAACTTCAGCAAGCATACCTCTTTTTCTAAAATCAAAACAAAGTTCCATTTAAAAATGGTGTATTCTCCCTTTGACTGATTAAGCAATAAGTTTTTCTGTGTCCACTTAATGATTCATTCAACCCCTTTTATTTTATTACTGGAATGTCCAACAATGAATTCAACTGATGAAGCAGAAAAATTTAAAATAAAGTTCATGAAGTACATTTACAAAGGTCATTATACAAACTAAAGTTAATAATGTTACAGGAAATGTTAAAAAACAAACACAAGAGCAGCATGTAAAATCAAGCCTGGCACCTGTGACTTGATCAATAAGCATCCATGCACTACTTTAGTAAGATTCTTTTGAAGAAAATTATGGTCTGATAGGACTCTGTTTTGTTACAAAACTTTAGCTTCTCTTTATTATTCAATTAATAGTGTCTGACATTAGGAGTAGATGAAATAATCCTATTTTTGTATTTACACATTGCACCTGCTTTCCACAAAATATATAATTATTGCTTATTCATAGATTTTTCTGTCAGCTTTGGTTTGGCAATAGCTGACTTTTGCTGTTAGATGGATTTAGGCTTGTTTCTCTTTAACTTGTTTTAGGTATTGCTATGCATTTTGTCATTGACTAGGCATCGTCCTGCAAATTCAAATCTGTTTTCAGACAAAGAATCTCACTATGCAAATAACAACGTGTAGAGCTGGATGAACATAGCAGGCCAAGCAGCATCAGAGGAGCAGGAAAGCTGACGTTAAAGCTAACTGGGGAGTTAGGGAGGGGATAGGTCGGTCAAGGGAGGACGGACAGGTCAAGGAGGCGGGATGAGGTTAGTGGATAGGAGATGGGGGTGGGGCTTGAGGTGGGAGGAATGGTTAAGGAGGCGGGGATGAGCTGGGCTGGTTTTGGGATGTGGTCAGGGGAGGGGAGATTTTGAAGCTTGTGAAGTCCACGTTGATACCTTCGGGCTGCAGGGTTCCCAAGCAAAATATGAGATGCTGTTCCTGCAGCCTTTGGGTGGCATCATTGTGACATATAACTCCCCACCTACAATCATCTTTACTGGTTCCAACGCCACCTCTTTGACCTGTCTGTCTCTTCTCCACCTATCTTCTCCTTTATCCATCTTCTATCCGCCTCCCCCTCTCTCCCCATTTATTTCAGAATCCCCTTCCCCTCCCCCATTTCTGAAGAAGGGTCTTGACCCGAAACGTCAGCTTTCCTGCTCCTCTGATGCTGCTTGGCCTGCTGTGTTCATCCAGCTCTACACCTTGTTATCTCAGATTCTCCAGCATTGGCAGTTCCTACTATCACTATGCAAATAGTTTTGCATCACACTACAAAAGTAATTGATATTAATAATGTGAGGTGACATGTTAGGAATGTTCATAGCCTAGTGGCTGATTGTTGTCATTGACATAAATATCTCTTAATGAGATTTTCCCCTTTTTTTTTCTCCTGGATGTTTGTAGTACATTAAACATATTTATATTTGTAATCTGATCTCAAAATGATTCAGCGTGATAATCAAATTATATGTAGCCAAGCAGAACACATATCACTATTAAAGAAAGAATGTTTTAATGCTTCTGTCCTTTGTTACAATCCAGTTATGGGGTTGAACTGACTTTCTTTCCTTGCCCCACTTCTACACTGGTTGCAACAAAGTTTGTCAGACTGTACATAGCTCAACGTCAGAAACAAGTCAGCCAGGTTCCTTAAGCAACAAATAAAGAACGTGTTTCCTAAAAAAAAAGGTTATTCATGAAAAGATGTAAAAATGTTCAACAAAAGCTTTAAATTGTGTAAATATATACAACCACACTCATTGAGATATAACATACGTACATCTTCCAAGTCTGCACAAAGTTCTGCAACTTGTTTTCTTAAAAATAGTTTGGCCAAGTAACAATTAAATTCAGGAAAAATAATTATTCACAGACAGTCCAAATGTTGGTCAGTAATGAGGTCACTTTTCACACATATTGTTGGTACCAGGGTGTCTTCTATATGTCCTGAGTGCTGTTGGAGAGGGAGTTCCAGGGTTTTGATCCAAGATCAGTGAAAGAATCTGATGAAGAGTCATCTAGATTCGAAACATTAGTTTGCTTTCTCTCCACGGATGCTGGCTGACTCACTGTGATTTCCAGGATTTTTTTATTTTCAGTAATGATTCCAGCATCTGCAGTAATTTGCTCCTACAACAATGAAAGAATGGTCATATCTTTCTAAGGTAGCTTGGACAGGAACTTGTAAGTGGTTGTGCTCCATGCACCTGCTGCCCTTTTCAGGATTTCAGAATGTTGCGTAAGTTAATAGATATGAAAATGTTCATTTGAACTAAGCTGAAAGTCCACTCACTCTGATATATAGTACAACCACTGGGTGGAGCATTGGACAGACTGCAGTGGAGTCTGATGCAGTTTCTTCATGGAGATGTATTGTTCTTGCCTACCTCTTGCTGGTAATAGTTAATATGTCTAACAGTTAAAGCAAGGTAGATATAACTATTACCACATAATAAAAATTATTCCATTGTCTAAGATAAGAGCCTCTTTTATGGAGTTACTCATGGTTCATCCTTCACCACAGATTACCAGAAAGATCCCAGTCGGGCATAAGGAGGAGGATAGGTGGCAGCATTCTACACCAACTACAAATGTTTAGTACATTCTCGTCACTGTTATAATGTGCAGGCAGGATGGACACTGATATGTAAAATCCTAAGGAGACCAACAGTAAAAGGAACCCAGAAAAAAATCTAGAGAAAGGAAGAGAGAAATTTCTCAAAAATTTGAGTTACTACTTTAAGTATATATGACCCCTGAGTTAGTAATTGAAAGTATTTAAATGGGCATCAGTCAGCACAGACTTGAGGAAGCTGTGAAACCTAACAGGTGCACTTTAAGCAGAAAGGCAGCCAGACTTGGGGATAAAAGCATGAAAAAGCTTTCCTATGTACATATAGTCTATATGTGTAATAGGCAAGCAGATGAAGCAGGAATCTGATGAGGTGTGATAGTACATTGAAGTTCCAACATTAAACAAGAGCTCTAAGGCAAAGAGGTTGAAAACTTACATGAATAGTGCCAAACCTAACATGGATGGCTGGCGAAATAAAACAGGAGTACTTACTGGTAAGAGATAGTAAGAACTACCGATGCTAGATTCAGAGATAACACAGTGTGGAGCTGGAGGAAATTTCTGAAGAAGGGTCCTGACCCAAAACATCAGTTTTCCTGCTCCTCTGATGCTGCCTGATCTGTTGTGTTTCTCCAGCTCCACATTGTGTTATCTAGTACTTACTGGTAAACTGAGTTGTATTGCAAATGCAACTTTCAGCTACAAATATAGACTGAGTCTATATATTGAAGTCGGGAATGTCAGAAACAAATTTAAACACTGTAATTCATTGCCAGAGAAAAGATTAAGATCAGCAAAGTATTTCAGAGGCAAGAATAAAATTATATGAAATTAGATGTCATTTGCTAGACCACGGTTTATTACCCATTCCTAACAGCCCTGCAGAAGGTAGTGGTGAGCTGTCTTCTTGAACAGCTGCAGTCTTTGGGGTGTTCGAAAATTGTTATTGCTATCAGGAATGTACAATTTTGTGAGGGGTAAAGAATCATTACGGTAGTAAGGGAAAAGGGTGCAAACTCTCCATTTTGTTCAAAATGGTGGTAAATTTCCAAGGACAAAGCAAAAAGGCAAGAAGCCTCCATTTTGATTAGTAAATCAAATCATTGGGGTTGGCACGGTGGCATAGTGGTTAGGACTGCTGCCTCACAGTGTCAGGAACCCGAGTTCGATTCAATTTTGGGAAACCATCTGTGTGGAGTTTGCACATTCTCCCCATGTCTGCGTGGGTTTCCTTTGGGTGATCTGGCTTCCTCCCTCAGTCCAAAGATGCGCAGGTTTGGTGGATTGGCCATGCTAAATTACCCATAGTGTTCAGGGATACCAAGGCTAGATGAATTGGCCATGGGAAATGTAGGGTTAGAGGGATAGGGTAAGTGAGTGGGTCTGGGTGGAATGCTTTTCGGAGGGCTCATGTGGACTCGATGGGCCAAATGGCTTACTCCCACACTGTAGGGATTCTATGATTTTACTAAATTCTCAAAAGACATACCAATACCTCACAACAAAGTATTTAACAGAATCTATAAATTTTGAATTTCAAAGACTGGTGAATAAAAGACAAACTGCAAAAATACCAGCATGCTTTACCATAATTTAAAGCAAAACTGCATTCCTGAAGGCAAGCTTATAAAGTGTCAGATTTAAAACAACACTGAAAACATACAGACTTAAAATGCTTTCACAGTAACAATAAAATTGATCGGCACATTTGAGAAGAATGGAAATAAAAAAGCACACAAAGTCCACAAGCAGGTACACAAAGAAACACATTAAACAGCAATGTATAGTTGTTACAGCATTGCAGGATGCTGCAAAGCAGAATGCATTCCTCCAAGTAGATTTAACAGACACACTTAATAATTGTTGATACATGTTCAGATGTAAAAGAATCACTAAAACATAGGATGAATTAAGGGGGAGGCAATGGCCTAGTGGTACTATTGCCGGACTGTTAATCCAGCGATCCAGATAATCTTCTGAGGACCTGGGTTCAAATCCTGCCATGGCAGATGGTGGAATTTGAATTCAAAGGTGGCTCAGTGGTTAGCACTGCTGCCTCTCAGCACCAGAGACCCAGGTTCGATCCCACCCTCAGGCAACTGGCTGTGTGGCGTTTGTACATTCTCCCTGTGTCTGTGTGAGTTTCCTCCAGGTGTTCTGGTTTCCTCCCACGCTCCAAAGATGTGTGGGCTAGGTAGATTGGCCATGCTAAATTGCCTGTAGTGTTCAGGGATGTGTAGATTAGGACGGTTATAGACGGATGGGTTTGGGGGCTGCTCTGAGGGTTGGTGTGGACTTGTTGGGCCAAAGGGCCTGTTTCCACACTGTAGGGATTCTATGAAATCTGGAATTAAGAGTTTAATGATAACCGTGAATCCATTGTTGATGGTCAGGAAAAACCCATCTGGTTCACTAATGTCCTTTAGGGAAGGAAACTCCCTCTGGGCAATTAGGGATGGGCAATAAATGCCGCCTAGCCAGCAATGCCCTGATCTGTGAATGAAAAAAAATGCGCTGTTGTTGTCATAATTATCAGATTCAAGTTGACTATATTTGAAATCATGTATCCCCGGTGTCCATTCTTTCTGATTCTGTAGAATGCCTGAATCATGACCTTCTCCTTCCTCATCATTCACTTAAGGCTCTGGGATCCATTGCAACATGATTTAAAGGATGAATGCCTGCTGCTCTTCACTACAAGGGAGTAAGCATCACCAGTACCCTGTATGTTACTCCTGACTGTTATTTCTCTTTCTTAATCGTACATGCTTCTGCAGCTTTGAATAATCCTTATTGGACAGCTAATGAGGTAAAACAGTCCTGACTGGCTGTTCCCATGCTATACAGGGTGCAATAGAGGAGAGGTTAATAATATGACCTAGGAGAATGGGATGGTACAGACAAAGAATTCCAGCAGGAAGATACAATAAGATTGAAGATGTCAAACGGATTGAAATCCAGGAGCCATCGTTCGACGTACAAGACAAAGAAGAAATTTTGGTTATTAAGCTAAGAGTTAAGATACCACAAGTTGAAGACTTAATAGGGCTTCCAAGATTAACAAAAAGAAAATTGAAATGCAGAAATAATTTATTTTGGTGTCTGAGATTTATTTCACATTATCAACACTGGAAGATAACAGAAATTTGACAGGGCTACAGAAAATGTTTTCCATCCTTATTACCACTGAAGAATCATCAGAGGATGTCTATCAGATTTGACACCGCAACCAAATACTGTTGCTAAAATTAAACAATGCAGTCTATCTGAGATCACTGGTGAATTTTTAATCCAAACAGTGCCACCAGCACAATGGTTTGTAACATCCAGTGGTGAGACAGAACAGTCAATATCATTGATGACATTAGTGCAAAAGAAATCTGCTACTCCATGATAAAGAACACTTGGCCTGATGGAAGACGTCCAACATTTCTAACTTCTTGAAATAAATCAGTCAGATGTCTGTTATGCAGTACTGAAGATGGAGCTATTTCTTTGTTTTTTCAGCACAATTGTCTTCCATAAAGGAAAGTCATGAAATCAAAGGTCCTTAATCCAGTTTAGGGATTGGGCTATCCAACAGGAACAATGTCAACAAGGTTAACCTTAATCTCAGCAGAAGATATTTGTGAGTTAAGCAAAGAATAAAAGCAAGAAAAATATTAAGGGCAACAATTCTCAATTCATCGACCTATCATTCTCTCAAGTCCAAGACAACAAAGTTTTGAAAGAATTGTGAACATTCCAGATCACTAGAATTTGTGAAATCAAACTTGGAGTTGGAAGTGAGGACAAAAGGTAATGGTAAGTATAATACAGTTCTTTAAGCCATTTGGTTAACTAAAGGGAGAGGTTGTATCAGCAGTTAGGCACTTTGGGCAGACAGCAGAGGTCTGCCTCATCTCCACATGGACACATATGTTTTAACTATCTCTTGTTTGTAATAGTGAAATAACTGCACAGAGGCTGGTATCCCATCACCAAGTCACCTTTTATTTACATGTGCATAGTACATTGACTGTGGCCAACCAGCTCAGATTCAGTCCCTGAACTGAGGTGATTCTGAATCCCTGTTTATATTAGTTAGCCAGGACTTCCTGATTGGCTCAGGTTAACAACCCTAATCAAGGATCTCACAGACAATGAGATCCGCCTGGTTCTAATCACTACATCACGTAACCCGTATATAATTACTGTGATGTAATAAATCTTGTTTTCTTTCCCAAATAAGTACCTCTTATGTTGAGAGTTACTTGTGGCTCATTGTTCACCACAAACTACTAAAACCCCCTAGAGTAGCATTGACAGAAATACTGATGGTAGCTCTATATCCCAACAACAAATTGTGGAAACACAGGCCTTCTTACCGTTGTTATAACAGAGAGGTGCTATATGAAGCTTTGGTGACTTGCTGAACTGCTCTTTTATAGACGGTACACTCTGTTGCTGTGGTGTGTAAATGGTGTAGTGAGTGAATGCTTAAGATAATGGCTGTGGCACCTATCAAGAAGACTGCTTTATCCTCAATAATATTGAGCTCCTTTGTTTAGTTGGAGCCGTATTCAACCGGGCAAATGGAGAATATTTCATTATACTCCAAATTTGTGTCTTGTGCATGGTGCATAGGCTTTCGGAATCAGAAGGTGAGCAGAAGAGAGAATAGCCCAGACACACCAGCATCTAAAATAATGGGAGAAAGATCAGTTTCCAGATAAAACCATGAAATGAGGTGAGCATAAAATCTGAGAAACATCCCTGGGAAATGATGAATTGATTCAGTATTGAGCACTACTGTTAGGGAGTTAGTTACAACTCTAGCAATTTTCAAAAGCATAAAATTGTAAACTAAAATAGGAGAAGTAAGAATTTATAGGGACAGCTGATTTGTGAGGCAGGACAAAGAATTTCTACTTTTGACTAAAGGCTGGAGATTAATACATAGTACACGAAAATGAGTAATTATGTCTTTTTAAATATTTCTGGTAATGAGATGTTCAGAAAAAATAAGAAGAGCTCTGGGATCAATTGGAATTGGTTACCTCATTTCTGATTTTTCTTTGCAGTGGTGTATATATAGGGTCTAATTCTAAGTGTTTATTGATGACCTTCTTGGTGGAGAACCAGGCCTCTAGAAATTCCTGTGCTTGTCTCTGTTTGGCCTGTCCTAGGATCCTGATGTTGTCCCAATCAAACTGGTGGTTCTCCTTATCCATGTGAATTGAGACGAGTGAGTACTGGTCGTGTCTTTTTGTTGCTAGTTGGTGTTCATGTACTCTTGTGGCCAGTTTCCTTCCTGTCTGTCCAATGTAACGTTTGTCGCAGTCTTTGCATGGGATCTTGGATATCACGTTGGTTCTGTCCATAGTGGGTAAGAGGTTTTTGGTTCGAGTTAGCAGTTGGTTTAGGGTTGACATAGGTTTGTGTGCTACTCTGATGCCCAGTGGCTGTAAGAGTCTTGTGGTTAGTTTGGATATGTTCTTGATGTACGGTAACGTGACAAGTGTGTCAGGGCGTACTGTGTCTTCCTGTTGTTGTTTGTGTGACAGGCTTCATCGGACCCAGCTGTTCGGCTATCCGTTGTCCTTAAATACTTGGTAGAGGTATTCTTCTTCGTTTTGGTTTAGTTCCGGGTTGCTGCAGTGTGTTGTCATTCATTTAAATAGTGTTTTTACGCAACTTTGTTTGTGAGTGTTGGGATGGTTGCTGTTGAAATTCAGGACTTGATCTGTGTGTGTGGCCTTTCTGTGTACCTTTGTCAGAAATTCCCTGTTGGCCCTACGTTCTACCATGACGTCCAGGAATGGGAGCTGTTTGTTCTTTTCTTCTTCCTTGGTGAATTTGATGCCAGTAAAAGTGTTGTTTATAAGTTGGTATGTCTCCTCTAGTTTGGTCCATTTGATGATGACGAAATTGTCATCCACGTATCAGATCCATAGTTTAGGTTGGATCTGCAGAAGGGCTATGCTTTCAAGTCTCTGCATCACTGCTTCTGCTATTAGTCCAGAGATAGGGTCATCATTTTCATCATCATCAAATGGACTAAACTAGAGGAGACACATCAACTTATAAACACGACTCTCACCAGCATCAAATTCACCAGGGAAGAAGAAAAGAATGAACAGCTCCCATTCCTGGGTGTCATGGTAGAACCTAGGGCCAACGGGGAATTTCTGACCAAGGTACACAGAAAGGCCACACACACAGATCAAGTCCTGAATTTCAAAAGCAACCATCCCAACACTCACAAATAGAGTTGCATAAAAATACTATTTAAACGAGTGACAACACACTGCAGCAACCCGGAACTAAACCAAAATGAAGAAGAATATCTCTACCAAGTATTTAAGGACAATGGATAGCCAAACAGCTGGGTCCGACGATGCCTGTCACACAAACAACAGGAAGACACAGTATGCCCTGACACACTCGTCACGTTACCGTACATCAAGAACATATCCAAACTGAAAACAAGACTCCTACGACCATTGGGAATCAGAGTGGCAGATAAATCTACGACAACCCTATACCAACTGCTAACTCGAACCAAAGTTCCCTTACCCTCTATGTACAGAACCAATGTGATATCCAAGATCCCATGCAAGGACTGCGACAAACATTACATTGGACAGTCAGGATGGAAACTGGCCACAAGAGTACATGAACACCAACTAGCAACAAAAAGACACGACCAGTACTCACTCGTCTCCATTCACACGGATAAAGAAAACCACCAGTTTGATTGGGACAACATCAGGATCCTCAGACAGGCCAAACAGAGACAAGCACAGGAATTTCTGGAGGCCTGGTTCACCACCAAGAAGGCCATCAATAAACACATAGAATTAGACCCAGAATATACACCACTGCGAAGAAATACTGGAAATGAGGTAACCAATTCCAACGGACTCCAGAGTTTAAATACCAGGTGGGAAAACACAACAACGCTTTATCGGAGCCTGCACTGATGATGTTACCCAGCAGGGTAATGAAACATCTGCGAACTAACAAACCAGCTCGGCGAGACAACCAACAACAGCAT
The DNA here is from genome assembly GCF_021869965.1 of Rhincodon typus. Lineage (NCBI taxonomy): Eukaryota > Metazoa > Chordata > Chondrichthyes > Orectolobiformes > Rhincodontidae > Rhincodon > Rhincodon typus. The sequence goes on along the minus strand of NC_063337.1, from coordinate 58,710,833 downwards.
CTACAACCTGAGCTACAAATCTAAAATAAGAAAAAGGTAAGAAGGAGGAGGAGGTGATTGCTTTTGCTTAAGGACAGCATTACAGTGAGATAAGATGTCTGAAAGGTTTCAAGGACAGAATTGATTTGGCTAGAGCTGAGGTGAAAATACATTGTGGAATCTACAGACCACAAACTACTGGGAAGGATTAAAAGGAATAAATCTGTGAAGAACTTAAAGGCAAGTGAAAGCATCATAGAGTACTTACAATGGAGGACTTTACTTAGACGTGTATAAACTGGGATAATGGAGGTGTAAGGGGAAGGCGTTCCTAGATGGTATTCAGGAGAATTTCTTACAGCCCAGTACATATCAAGTCCAACAAAAAGATGAAGCACTGGTATCCTGATTCTTAAAAATGAAGGGGGCCATGTAGATCAAATGACAGTGAGGGGGGATAGTATTTATTCTGTCACCAAGGTTTAGGATGACAGTGGAAAATTACATTAGCCAATCTAGAGTAAGCATGATCAACTAGTGGAGAACAGACTTCAATGGGACAGGAACAAAGCTGGACCAGATTGTCTGAAACCAAAAATTGGTGGGAAAAACAATAGCGGTAGCAAATAGGAGATGGTTCCGGCACAGTCAAGGTATGTTCCCTGTAAAGGGAGAAGTAGGATAAACGAATCTGCGTTCACTGGATGAAAAGGAGATAGAAATTAAGATAAAGCAGAAAAAGTGTACTTATTACTGGTTTCAGGTAGAAAATGGAGTCATAGAGTTATACAGCACAGAAACAGACCCTTGGGTCCACCTCGTCCTCGCCAACCAGATATTCTAAACTCATCTAGTCCCATTTGCCAGCATTTGACCCATATCCCTCTAAACCCTTCCTATTCATGCAATCATCTAGATGCTTTTTAATTGTTGTAATTTTTACCTACCTCTTTTGAAAATATAATTGAAAACTAAGCTGAACACATAACATTCAGAATGGAGGTGATAAAGCAAAGCAGGATTATGGAAAATAACTATCTGCTAACCTAAAGGTCCAAACATCTTCTGGAAGCAGATTAATAGTAAAAGGCTGGTGAAAGGAGGAATATTGCTGATTAGGAACCCAAAAAAATGGTTTACAAATGGAGGTGGGAAGCATGACTGAATTATTAAATTAATACTTTATTTCTGTCTTTATTTACGTGACAGTTCTTACCCAGGGCATGGTGACAGAGGAGGAAACTTGAACGGCTTAAAATTGACAAGGAGAGGCATTGAATAAGCTTTCAATACTTAATGTTAATATTGCACCAGGACTGAATCAGATCCATCTAACAATATTGAAAGGAATGAGTGAAAATTGCAGAGATATAGGCAATAATCTTTCAATCTTCTCTGGACTCGGGGTTCATAATAGGTAATTGGAAAATTGCAAACATTTTGTCCTCATTCAACAAAGATTGTAAAGGTAGGACCATTAACTACAGCCCTGTTTAGTTTAATCTTGGTGGTCAAACTTCTATAAACAAAAATCATAATTAATAGTCATATGGAAAAATGCAGGTTAATTTGGAAGAGTCAGCATAGAATTGTTAAGGAAAAACAGTTTTTAACTTGCTGGCATTTTTTGAAGAGATAACAGAGGGCTGATGAGAGCAAGGCTGTTGATGTTGTGTCCATGGACTTCCAAAAGGCATTTGATACAGTGCCACACAACAGACTTGCGGTGAAAGTAATGGGTCATTGAATAAAAGGGATTGTAACAATTTGAACTCAATTAGGCTGATTGATGGAAAACAGAATAATGGCTAATGGATATTTCTCAGGCAAAGAAGGTTTTCTCGTGGGGTTCTGAAACAAAAACAAAACTGCTGGAGATGCTCAGCAAATCTGGCAGCATTTGTGGAGAAAAAACAGGGTTAATGTTTTTGAGTCCAGTGACACTTCTTCACAACATTTCCTGTATACTGTTCTTTGTTTTTTAGGCAAAAGGTTTCTTCAGTTTAGAAAGGTGTCATATGTCAACGTAGGCTTTGTGGGCTAAAGGGCCTATTCCTGTGCTGTACTGCTCTTTGTTCTTTATTGTTTAGATGCTGCCAGACCAGTTTAGTTTCTCCAGCAATTTCTGTCTTTGCTTCAGATTTCCAGCATCTGCAGTTCTTTATTTTGTTTTATTGTGGTGAGGTTCCCCAGGGTTCAGCATGGAGACCCATATTTTTCCTGATATATTTGTATACAAATAATTGGGATCTTGGTGCACAAATGACAAATTTAAAGGTTATAGATGATGCATAACTTAGAAGTGTAAACTGTGAGGAGGACAGTGTAGACAGAAGGTCATTGGTGGAGTGAGCAGATAGATGGCAGATAAAGCTTAATGCAGTGAAGTAGGAGTTGATACACTTTGTTATAAAGAAGACAAAGAGACTGTGGAAAGTAAAGGATACAACTGGAGACCAAGTGAGGATTGGTAAGCATCTTATTGGTAATCCCTTAAAAGCAATATTGGCTATATTTTCCATCACTTTGACGAAGTGTAAACCCAAATGGCAGTAATTGGCTGGGTTGAATTTTTCCTGCTTTTTGTGGAAAGGACATAGCTTGGCAATTTTCCACATTGGCATATATGCAACAATGTTGTAATTGTGCTGGAGGTGCAGCTAGTTCTGGAGCACAAGTCTTCAGCTGCATAGCTTGAGTGTTTTCTTGCCCGATAGCTTTTGCTATGTTATGTGTGCTTAGTTCTTTCTTCTTACCACCCAGAATGGATCAAATTGGCTGAAGACAGTTTCTGAAAATGTTGAAATGGATCGTCTACTTGGATTTCTAGCTGAAGATGTTTGCAAATGCTTCAGCCTTGACTTCTGGTTTAACCTGCTGTGCTTTGTTGTCACTGCAGATGGACTATTCATAGAACCTCTTATTCCCCTCATGTGACTAATTTGTTCTAAAAACTGTTTCACTAACCATTTCAAAACCATCTAATCCTTTAATACCCTTTTAGAACTGTCAATCAAAATGGCTGTATGGCCCCTTGCTGATATGACTAGCTCTGTGCCTTTTGAAACTCAACCAAAAATTCATAATGGGTTTAGCTACAATAGCAAACCCTACCAACTCTCAGACAATGCTGTCTATTGATATAGAAATAAAACTATTTTTGCAACAAATTATGTCAGATGGCCTGTTAATCAAAGGGTATCTGTTTCCTTACAGTCTGCAGCTTTTACTTAAGGTATTTTACAGGGCTAAAGATTTAATTCACTTCAGATTGTAACATTTAAATGGACCTTATATTCACCCTTTATAATTTTTTTTTAATGCTCTCACAATAAAATTGTGGTTTCCATACTGCAGGTTAAGGCCATTGTTGCAATGAAGATTAGGAGCATTTGTTGACCAGTCAAATCAATTTGCCCTGCTGAGTTTGAGTTGTCCTGCCTGGGGATTCACATTCACCTCTCATCTTCTGTTTGAATGATATCATCTCTTATTATTCTAAATTTCAGAGCACATGTTCATTCTATTCAATCAATTTTCATTGAATGACTCCTTGATATCTGAAATCAATCTAGTATGCTTTTGTTGTACCCCCTAAGGCTCACACATCCTTTCATTTGTGTACTACACAGTACTCCAAGTGAGGTCTCACTATTGCAAAATGCATTCATAGCAAGACTTCCTTAGTCTTATCCTCCAGCATGTTACAATAGAGACAAAAATAGCATGCCTTCTTAATTGTTTGCTGTAGTTGCACATTTATTTAAGCTACACTGCAAAGAAAATCAAAAACTAAAACTCGACTGCCCACCTAGCATCAATCTAGGCTTCAAATATATAAAGGCACACTCAGCCAAGTCCTCCTCATTAACATTTGCAATCTGGTACCAAAATATGGAGGTTTCCCACAAAATAATTAAGCAATTGTCTCATACGGCCATAATCAATGATAACTTTTGGCAAGCGTTCCAGTCTCTTCCGACAGCAATCCTAGTTATATCCTATTCCACTGGCAGGTTATGCTATAATGGCATATAGTTGAGACAGAGTAGGGCTGGGAATCCTCAACATTGACTCCAGAACCCATGGAGTCTCATGCCTCTAGGGCCCTATGTAGCTGACGAATAGTATTTCATTTTAAGCATTACTTGGAAGAAACGTTATGGGTAGCATGGGCATACAGCATACTCTGGGTATGGCACTTCAGTATTAATCATGAAGACTGGTGCTACTGAGCCAAACTGATTGAGTCTTGAAGGGCATATCAACCAGATTGGGCCTGTGGGATATTGGGAGAGAATCAATAAGTGAGAAAAATCTAATTGACTTTGTTCTCACTAATCTACCTGTTGCAGCTTTGTGCAAACATGACAGTATTGATAAAAGTGACCATCACAATGTCCTGGTGAAGATAAAATCCAGTCCACAGATTAAGGACACTGCAACGCTAAGGATGATAAACTCAAATCTGGTCATCTCGGAGCAATTATGGACAATCAGCAGTAGAAGAATAGTATTCCACCAAATTTATAACCTTGTGGTTCAGCAGATTTCTCACTCTATCATTGAAACTGAAGCAATGACGTACTGGTACTGTCGCTGAATAACAATCCAGTCCAGGCTGATGTTTTGAAAACTTGGGTTTAAATCCCAGAATGGCAGATAGTGAAATTTGATTTCAGTAAAAATCTGGAGTAACAAACTCATGGTGAGCTGATTGTTGTAACAATGCTGAAGGCATTGGTTTCCCATATTTGTGCACGGTTTGCTCATCTGCATATGCAGCCCCAAGCCTCTTGACCCTTATTCTGCTATTATTGCTCCTCCCTTTCACTCTTCCTTTTCAACCTTCTTCTTCTCAGTTTTATCCAGGTTAGTATTAATGCTGAGTTTACGGATTAGAACATAGAACTGTACAGGATGATGTACGATGTTGAGCCAAACATGACACCAAATTAAACTAATCCCTTCTGCCTGCCCTTGGTCCATATCCCTCCATTTCTTGCATATTCATGTGCTTTTCTAAAGTATCTTAAATGCCGCTTTCATATCTGTCTCCACCCCCACCCAGGCAGCACATTCCACAGTCCTACCAATCTCTGTGTAAAAAACTTGCTCCTCACATCTCCCTTGAACTTTCCCCTTCTCACCTTAAATGCACGGCCCCTAGTTTTGGACATTTCGACTCTGGGAAAAAGATTCTGACCGTCAACCCTATCTATGCATCTCATAATTTTACAGACTTCTGTCAAGTCTCCCCTCAGCCTCCACTGTTCCAGAGAAAACAACCTGAGTTTTTCTAGCCGCTCCTTATAGTTCATACCCTCTAAACCATTCAACACTCTGGTCAACCTCTTCTGCACCCTCTCCAAAACCTCCATATCCTTCCTGTAATGTGGTGACCAGAACTGAACACAGTACTCTTAATTGTGGACTAACCAAAGTCTTATAAAGATGCAACACGACTTCCTGGCTCTTATACTCAGTTACCTGACCAATAAAGGCAAGCATGCCATATGCCTTCTTCATCACTCTATCTACTTGTGTGGATTCTAACATCTGGCATGGAATTACTGATCTTGGAGTAGGTATCTTAAAGGAAATATATGATTTCCATTTGGAATGTTTATGTAGTCATTTTGCCCTTTTGGCATTTATCAGGCTGCTCCTGTCTTGGGCAAATGCCTGCTCTGCTGCCACCTGGTCATGGAGAGATGCAATCTTCACAACCCATAATTGGTTCTCCTGTTTCCAGAAGCTGGCAAGTACAAGATATTTATGCAGCTGTCTTAGCATTGTGCTTTCTAGCACATGTCTGGAGAACATGGATTTGGAAAGCTCATTCTGCATAGCTGTTGCATTCCCATGTATTTAACTTGCATATGCAGTGGCCTGTGGATGGTCCTGCAGGGTCATTTGTGCGTTAGCTCCCACATCATCAGCATTGCTATAGAATCTTAGCTGTCCTACTTGTGAAAAGTTACTGAATGATGGGACATGGCTAGCAGCTAGTCAGTTTTAGTTTGTAAATATTATTGGCCTTCAGTTTACAGCAAGTGTTTGCCTTCAATGCCAAGGCCTTAGCAGACTGCTCACAAAATCACTACATCCAGTTTTATTTTTAATTTTCTCTTTTCAGTGTGTCTTCACCCTGTATTTAAACTTCTGGGGCCCTTCCCCTTAGCACTGCACATTTGCATTATTCCTCTTTTGCAGAAGATGCACACATAAAAGTTGTTGTAAAGTATTTTCACCCCACTCCCCCCATCCTATCCCTTTTCAGTGCTCTATCCTCCCCCGGTACCTTGCCCACTTCATCCTAGTTTGCTCCCTCCAATCCAACAGGCTATTTAAATTGAATTCTCTATCTTTCCTTTGCAACCATCCACCACCGCCTCCCCCCATCTTTGTTTCAAACTCCTTTTGACCCCTTTCATTTTACACTTCCATTTAATTTGTTTCCCTTTTAAGATGATCTCCCATTGAGTTCAGAGGTTTGCTCAAGGAAGCCAGTGTGACGGTCTCTGTTGGTCAGAATAGTGTGCTTGAATGGCTTTTACTCTTAACATTGTAATCTGTCAAATTGCAGAGGCTTAAACTCCTCTAACCATAAGTTTTGAAGAACTGATCGACACAGTCAGGTTTCACCCAAGACACTGTAAGCAACTGTGCCAGACATCTGCTCATTTCTGAAAGAGCCAACCATTATATTCAATAGAGTTTGGAGCAAGCAGCCTACTCCAGCAAGTAAATATGTGTACATATATGTTTGCGACTGTGTGTTTCCTGTTTTCGGCTTACAAGATTGCACCTTGAAAGTAATTCCAATCAATGAAGTTTCACTGAGCATTCAAGATGTGCTAATAAATGAAAAAGAGACAATATTAAAGATGTTTAAAAATGTATCATAAGGAAAAGAGTGTGAGTAATGTAGGCCTCTAAATGACAGATCTAGGTGATAATATAATTATAAAGTAGGAAATGACCATCTTGCAAAGATGACAAAGGGCATCACAAAATTAAATTATCAAGGAATATAAATAGAAAATATAAAAAGTAAAATATTTTACAGCCACATAAATAACAACAAAAATGTTAGGGAGGAATAGGGTCACCGAGGGTGATACATGCTAAACTCACAGGTAATAACAGCAAAATGGCAAAAATATTAAATAATTACCTTGCACTTTTTAAAAAATCCTTACAGTGTGGCTATTTGGCCCAACAAGTCCACACCAACCCTCTGAAGAGTATTTTTCCCAGAAACATCCCCCCACCCTATCCCTGTAACCCTGCATTTCCCATAGCTAACACAGCTAACCTACGCATCCCTGAACACTTTGGGTAATTTTAGTGTAGCCAATCCACATAACTTGCAAATCTTTGGACTGTGAAAGGAAACCAGAGCACCGGGTGGAAACCCACACAGACACGGGGAAAATGTGCACACTCCACACAGACAATCGCCTGAGGGTGGAATCGAATACAGGTCCCTGGCACTGTGAGACAGCAGTGCTAACCACTGAGCCACCATGCCACTCCTATCAGGGAGATGAAAATGGTGGTCAGAGCATTATCATTAATGATCCTCTCTTCTAGAGACATTTAAGATAAAAATGTGAGAGATAATTAACCATTAGAGGAGACAATGGAATGGTGGTTACATCTCTAGACTAAAAATCCCAAGAGTTAAGCTAATGCTCTGCAGGATCAAAAACAGAAATTGCTGGAGAAACTCAGCAGGTCTGGCAGCATCTGTGGAGAGAAAGAAATGTTAAAGTTTCGAGTCCAGTGACCCTTCTTCAGACCTGCTTTGACTCCACAGATGCTACCAAACCTGCTCAGGTTTTCCAGTAATTTCTGTTTTTGTTTAAGATTTCCAGTATCCACATTTCTTTGTCTACAGAGCATTAAAATAAAACACAGGTTTAAATACCGCCATTGCATCTATAAGTTTGTAATTGATAACATAAAGCTGACACGCAGTATGCGAGGAGGGAGGTTATGCTGAACCTGTACAAGTCACTAGTGTTAGACCGCAGCACAACTATTGCATACAGTCTCAAATGCCACAGTTTAGGAAAGATGAGAATACATTGGACAAAATGCAGAAGCTATTTATGAGAATAGTAACAACGATAAGGAAATTTTAATTATGAAGATAAATTACAGAAGTTTGGAGAAGGTGAAGAAGAGGTTTGACTGAAGTTTTTCAAAATCAACAGAAGTCTACATAGGGAGAAACAATTCCTACTGTAAATGGATCAAGAATGAAAGACCACAGATCTAAAGTGACACAGATATAAAGCAACAGGAGTAAATGCAATGTGGAGAAAAACATTTTCACACAGAAAGTGGTTTGGGATTGGAATACTCTGCCTGAAATTTAGTGAAGTTACATTCACTCAAGACAGTCAAAATGGAATTAGACAATTATTTAATTAGAAATAATGTACAGTGTTATGTTGAAGGAGTGTGAGAATAGCACTAAGTTATGATGCTAATTTGGAGAGCTAGTGCAGACATGAGGATCCAAATGGCCTCTTGCTGCACCATAAAAATTCTGTGACTCTGATTCTGTAAAAGATAATCTCAGTGATGATAAATATAACAACTATCATTCATTGTTGGGAAAAAAAACATCTGGTTGACTCATTTCTTTCAATAAAGGAGTCCTACCATTCTTCCCTAGACTGATCTACATGAGTCCAACAGCAGTGTGGTTGACTCTTGTGAGTGTCTAGCAAGCCACTCAGTTTAAGGCCATTTAGTGATGGGAAACAAATATTGGCTTTGTCAACAAAGCGCAAATCAAGACGAAGAATAAAAATAAAAAGAGGTAATGAAACATGGGAGAGGATAAAACTCATAGTCACAATGGCTTGCCATCACAAGACCACAAGGAACAGAAACAGGAATAGGCCGTTCGCACCTTGAGCCTGCTCCACCATTCAATCGCATCATGGCTGATCCTACAGTCCTCACATCCACTTGCCAGCATTTTTCCCATAACCCTTGATTTTCCTACTGATCAGGAACATATCTCAGTCTTAAATATACACAAGGACTCTTCCCCCACAGCTGTCTGTGACAAGGGAAGCAATTCGTTCTCATCTCAGTCCTAAATTGGCACCCTTTATTCTGAGACTATGCCTAAAATGTCCCGTGAGAGGGAATATCCTCTCAACATTTACTCTGTCAAGTCCACTCGGAATCTTAATTGTTTCAATGTGATCACTTTTCATTCTTCAATTTTCCAGTGAGCAGAATCCCAACCTGTTTAGCCTTTGCTCATGAGACAATCCATCCCATGCAGCAGATCATCCTAGTGAACCTTCTCTGAACAGCTTAAAATTAAATTATATATATACTCCATTTGCCAAATTTTCACCACTTACTTATACTATCAATATTGCTGTAAAAGCTGTTTGTATCCCTTTCACAACCTGCCTTTCCAACAATTTTTGAATTATCTGCAAATTTGACCACAGTACATTTATTTCCTTCCTCCAAGCCATCAATATATATTGTAAATAGCTATCATCCCAACACTGATCCCTGTGAAGCCTCATTGGCCATGGTCGCCAACCTGAAAAAGAACCCTTTGTCCCCGCTTGCTGTTTCCTGCCCATTAACCAATTCTCTACAGATATCAATGTACTACCTTCAACACTATGAACTCTTATCTTATGACTTAGCTTTCTGTGAGGTACTTTGTTGAACATTTGGTCAGTCCGACCAGCAACAGGGTGAAGGAGAGTGAACCTGGGGTGAACAGTGGCAGCATGGAACTGAATCTATGGGCGGAGCTCTGGAGGTGATGTTGTGACTTAAAGTGACATTGGCTTGGCTGCTCAGGAACCAGGTGGACAATATCTGGAGAGAGATAAAGTACTTACTTTTCGTGATTGTAATCTGCTAGGAATACAGAGTGGGAATGGGTTCGGTGACCTGTGAATTGTGTAGTCAGTTCCTGGATTATTGACTGTAGTTGTTAAGGTTGACTTAGGCTATAAAGTTCACTATGACAGGAGAATTCAAGCCCATGGAATGCTCCTCCTGCAATATTGGGAAATCAGCGACATTTCCAGCTGAATCATAGCAGCTTTGCTTTTCAATTCCTCTCATAATAAAGAATAACCTGGAGACTTATCAGCCTGCCTGCAGTTCTGTCGATTTGCTCAGTGCATGATTGTAATTTCAATAAGGTTCCCGCTCGCTTCTTCCACCTCCTGATTTCCAGTTGTTACTGGACTTTGTCTGGACCCTCTATCATGAGACAAGCAAAATATTTGATCATTTTATCTGCATTTACTTATTATTAACTTCTAATATTCAAATATTGCACTCTAAAGGACTAACCCTTGATTTACTGTGTTTTTGTTAAATACCTGTTGAAATTCCTGCTCTTTTTACATTCCAAGCTAGCTTGCTCTCATATTTTAATTCTTTCCTCCCAATTAACCTTTTAGTCATTCCGCCTATTCTTTATTTTCTGACCAATCATCTGATATACCACTCATCTTTGTGCAGTTATGTTATTTTTCCATAAGTTCAATGCTTTCCCCAATTTATTTAGTCAACCATACTGGTCAGTCATCCCTTTAGAATTTTATATATAGTAAGAATATATTTATTCTGAGCATTCTGAAATATCTCCTTAAATATCCACCATGATGTCTCTGTTGATTTATCCATTAGCTTAGCACATCAGTTCAAATCAGTTAGTTCATTTCCGTATAGTTTCCTTTACTTAGGTTTAAAATATTGGTCTTAGATCCAATCCTCTCTCTTTCAAATTGGATGTAAAGTCAATCATCTTATGGCTGCTCTTCGTGAGGAGTCCTTTACTCTGAGCTAATTAATTAATCATGTCACATTACACAATACCAAGTTCAATATAACCTGCTCTGTGGTCAGGCAGCTCCACACCTTGTTATCTCAGACTCTAGCATCAGCAGTTCCTACTATCTCTGTGGTCAGCTCCTCTAAGAAACTACCTCTAAAGCATTCCATGAACTTCTCATCCACGTTTTACAGCTAACATATTTTCCCAGTTACAGAGACCAGGAGAGAAGCAGCCAAGGTGAGGACCTTATGACATAGTCAGCACTGCTGAAATGAGCAGGTTATGTGAGAATTCCATGACAAGTGGTAAGTTAGTGCCCCTGCTATATATTTAATCATCTTTAAATGAGATGAAATAAAGGAAAAGATAATAATTTGAGAGTTAGCCAATAGCAAGGTAGCTCAACACAATGGAATTCTTCCTGTGCAACATGGGAAGTCAGTGTGACCATGTGTGCTGAAAGTGTATCCACTGCAGTGTGCAAATAATCAAAGAAGAGATTATCAATCTCTCAAGGCCATGAATTGAAAGAAACAATTAAGTAAAATCTACAGATGTGATAGAAAAGGGAGCTCACTCTCTGGTATTTGAATACTGTAAACTGATGGTGTTGGCATAGATGACATTTTATTTTGCTGTGTGTTTTGCAATCTTTCAACTAGTGTTAGATGTAAATAATTTGGTTTATTCTATTTTCTCTTCAAGTCTTTTGTGTAATAAATTTATGTTCTATTATTAAAATCAAATCCCCTGCAGTGTGTGCTTTTGTTTCAATGAAAGACCACCTTGTTAAATAAAAAACAACTATCAAACAGGATTCCAGTCTGGGATCACAACAATATTCAGGGCCCAATCCTTGTCATCCTGCAGCCAGATCTTCATTATGGCTAGTACATCATATTTATTTACTTCAATGTGTGCTATCAGTTTGTTTGCTTTGTTCTGAACGCTCTGTGAATTTAGTTTTGTCCTTTTGTTATCTTCGTAATATTTCATCTTGATTGTTGATGTATTCCTAGGTTTTCTCTCTCTGTCCCTTCCTACCATTCTTTAACACTCAATTGCATGTCACCATTTTTCCTTTCTACCTTGTCTACCACTATTTATAGTAAAACCTTCTTTACTTTCCTAGATATGTAGTTTGTAAGAATACTGTCTCCAACACAGTTCAGGTGCTGACCATTCCAACAGGCTGGTCCTCACTTTCACATGATTATTGAAAATGGCCCATAGACCTGAACCCAAGTTCCTTTTCAGCCGTGAGCAGATGTTCCAAACTCTGGCACTGGGCAGGCAATGCCACTGTTTGAAGTCTCACTTTTTACTGCAGAAAATGGTGTCAATTCCTCACAGTATACTATCCCTTACTACAACTACATTCCTTGCTGCTCTGCCCAATTAAATGGCTTCCTGTACCACGGTGCCATGATCAGTTTGCATATCCACCCTTCAGACCTTGCTCTCATCCAAGCAGGCAGAGAGAACGTCAAATCTATGAGACAATTGCAGAGGCTGGCACTCCTTCATTCCTGCCTGCTGAGTCCCCCACCTGCCTCAGACACAGTCTACACACTCTATCCCTGACCACTGACCAAATCAGAAGACTTGTCGTATGTGGAATGATGGTTTTCTAGTATAAAGAACCCAGTTAATATTTCTCCATCCATGATGCATCATAGTGTCTGTAGTTCAGCCTCCAGCTCATTAACATTGATCCAAAGCTGCACAAATTGCAAACACTTACTGTAGAGATGCTTGGCTTGGATCGCATTTGTATCCTGGAACTCTCACATTTGCTGCAGTCTTGCTAAGTTAGTGTGTTGTGTCATGAGAGTAGGATGGACAGTCCAGGCTTGATTCTACTGGAGTAAGAAGAGTAAAGGGTGAGGACTGAATTGAAGAAAATCCTAAACGTTTTGATGTGGAAAGATGTTTACTCTCACTGGTCAGCCCAGAATAAGGGGCCATAGTTTTAAAATTAGGGTCACCACTTTAGAACAAAGCACATAGACATGAACAGACAATATAGAAGATATACTAGGTTCTGACCCTGTGGGTATTAGAAAATCTGGCTCATCATGTCTCCAGTGTTGACCTAATTTATCTTTAAATTTATTCTTCAAAGAATTCAATACGGTTGGACAAGCATGATCTTCCCTCTGGAAATCTATACAGACTATTCTTCATAAGATTTTGAGTTCCTAGATGTTTTTTATTATATCTTTGAATAAGGATCTCATTAATGTTCATGCCATTGACATTTAAGCTAATTAATCTACAATTCCCTGACTAGTTCGCTCTCTTTAAAATAGGAAGCACATTAGCTGTCTACCAATATTCTGACAATACTCTCTTTCCTCATGAAGTTTATATATTTGTAATAGCACCTTTCTTTTCTCATATCTTTTAACATGTAAGGAATCCACACATAACAGGGATAAATTTGTAGAAATCTTATATAAGCATTTTTTTTTGAAAGAGAGAATAGAGGGGCTTATGGGAAGTCATGACAGCAGAGCTCACACTCGTGATATTGTTCTCTGATACTATTTGGCAAATCATGGAAGTTTCAGTTGTTCCTGATGACCATATGTGCAAAAACCCTGTCCAGCTGCAGCTACCAGATGACCGTATTTCCAAGCCGGAGCTGCAGGTGAATTCACTCTGAGCACCCAGGATGCTGAGTATGTGATTGATAGCACATTCAGTGAGATGGTCATACCACAAGTGAGGACGGAACAGATAGAAAGGGCATAGATGACTATCAGGCAGAATAGAGGAAGGCAAGTAGTGCAGGAATCCCCTGTGACCACCCACCTTTCTGACAGATATAGCATTTCTGGGCCAATTTGAGCAAAGATATAGCATTTTGGATACTGTTGGAGAAGATCACTGAACAATTGGAATCAACCTCATAGCACCATGGGTGAGGCTGCCACACAAGAGTGGATGAAGTAGAACAGCAGGGCTATACTGGTAGGGGACTTGATCATAAGGGGATTGGACAGGTGACGTAAAAGATACTGCAGGATGGTATGTTGCCTCCAAGGTGGCAGGGTTAGGGATGCCACTGAATAGCTATAGGGTATTCTGAAAGGGGAGAGAAAACAGACAGAGATCATAATGCATATTGGTACCAATTACATAAGTAAACAAAGGGATAAGGCCCTGCAAGCAGAAACTAGGGGAGAATTTTACAGGTAGAAATCATAACTCCATTAGATTCAAGATTGTTATGGAAAGGAAAAGGATGGACCTGAAATCAAAAGTCAATTTTAATAAGGTATGATTTGGTCAAAGTGGACTGGGAGCAGATACTTTCAAGTAAATCTGTGTCAGAGCAGTGATATACATTCAACAAAGTAGGGAGAGTCCAGGGCCAACAATATAGAGTCATACTGCACAGAAACAGACCATATGGTCCAACCAGCCCATGACGAACATAATCCCAAACTAAACTAGTCCCACTTGCCTGCTCCAGGCCTATATCCTTCCAAACCTTTCCTCTTCACATACTTATCCAAATGTCTTCTAAACATTGTAAGTTGAAAACATATCCACCACTTCCTCAGCAATTTCATTCCACGAGGGAACAACCCTCTGTGTAAAAAAATTGCCCCTCATGTCTTCTTTAAATCTCTCTTCTCTCACCTTAAAAATATGCCCCCTAGTCTTGAAATCCCCCACCTAAGGGAAAGACAACTACTATTAACTCTATCTATAACCCTCATTATTTTATAAACTTTTATAAGGTCGCCTCCCAATGTCCTACTCTCCAGGGAAACCTTCCATACCCGGCAACATCCTGCTAGATCTCTTCTGAGCCCTCTCCAGCTTAATAATATCCTTCCTATAACCGGGCGACCAGAACTGTATACAGTATTCCAAAAGAAGCCTCACCAATGTCCTGTACCACTTCAACATGACTTCCCAACTCCTATACTCAAAGTTCGAATAAAGAGAAAGGGAAGAACCAACAAATCCAGCGAACTCCGAATAGTGAAGAATATACAGGATTAGATGCAGAAGAGAAAGGAGGCTTATATTGAATACCAGGGGCTCAAAATAGCAGAAGCCCAAGAAGAGGACAGAATATGCAGGAGAGATTTAAAAGGAAAATAGGAAAGCGAACAGGGAGCAAGAAAGGATAATGGCAGGTGAAATAAAGGAAAATCTTAAGTAATTTCACAGGTACATTAAGTGTAAAAGAAAAGGGCCCGTCAAGAACCACCATGGAAATTTGTTCATAGAGGACATTGGGTTCTTAAATGATTATCTTCAATTGGTGTTCTCTAGTGAGAGACAAAATATGGGTATAGAAAGCAAGGAGAAAGTTTGTGAATAAACTAGCATAGACAGACAAAGTTCTGAGTAGTGTGGTAGACTAAAAACTATAATAAGTCTGCAGGGCTGAATGAAATGTGTCCCAAGCTATTAATTAAGACAAGGGAGAAACACTTTACGCCAGTTTCAAAACTTCCAGTTTGCAGGTTCCAGCTGCCTCCTCTTTACCATGGATGTGCAATCCCTTTACACGTCCAAGCCACACCAGGAGGGTCTTAGGGCTCACCACTTCTTCCTGGAGCAAAGACCTCAATCGTCCTCACCCACCACCACCCTCCTCCGTTTGGCCGAGCTCGTCCTCACCCTCAACAAGTTCTCTTTTAACTCCTCTCATTTTCTTCAGGTAGGAGAGGTGGCCATGGGTATCTGCATGGGCCCCAGTTATGCCTGTCCCTTCGTGGGGTACATGGAACATTCCTTGTTCAAGTCCTATTCCGGCCCCCACCCACAACTCTTTCTCCAATATATTGATGATATCATCGGTGCTGCTTCCCTCTCTCCTCTGGAATTGGAAAACTTCATTAATTTCACTTACAATTTCTACCCTGCCCTCACCTTCACCTGGTCTATCTCTGACTCCTCCCTTACCTTCCTTGATATTTCTGTTTCCACTTCTCGGGATAGACTGGCTACTAATATCCAAAATAAACCCACTGAATCCCACAGCTACCTGGACTATACATCCTCACACCCTGCTTCCTATAAAGACTCCATCCCATTCTCTCAGTTCCTCCGTCTCCGTCGCATATGTTCAGATGAGGCCAACTTCGACAAGGGAGCCTCCGAAATGTCCACCTTCTTCTTCAACCGACAATTCCCCAGCACCGTTGTCAACAGGACTCTCAACTGGGTCCAACCCATCTCCCACACTTCCGACTTCACCCCTTATCTCCCCTCCCACAACAGCGATAGGATTCCCCTTGTCCTTACCTACCGTCCCACCATCATCCACATCCAGAAGATCATCAGACGCCATTTCTGCCACCTCCAGTGAGATGCCACCACCAGACACATATTCCCCTCCCCTCCCTTGTCTGCCTTCCGCAGGGACCGTTCCCTCCAGGACATCCTAGTCCATACTGCCTTCACCCCCAACACCCCACTTCAGCACCTTCCCCTATAACCGGCAAAGGTGCAACACCTGCCCATTTACCTCCTCCCTCCGCACAATCCAAGGGCCCAAACGTACGTTTCAGGTGAAGCAACACTTCACCTGCATTTCCCAGAATCTAGTCTACTGCATTCCCTGCTCACAACATGGTCTCCTCTACATTGGGGAAACGAAGCTAGACTGGGTGACTGCTTTGCAGAACATCTACGTTCTGCTTGCAGAAAAGACCTTGAGCTACCTGTTGCCTGCCACTTTAACACACCACTCTGTTCCCTGACCAACATCTCTGTGTCTGGTTTGCTGCAATGTTCCAGTGAAGCTCAACGTAAGCTGGAAAAACAACACCTCATTTTCCGCTTGGGGACCCTGCAGCCCTCCGGACTCAATATTGAGTTCAATAATGTTAGGGCCTAAACTCTCTCATGTCCTAGCCCCCTACCCCACACACCAGGCCTTGATATCACATAGACTGCCATTACGCACTATCTATTGTTAGTCAATAACAGTCCCCATTAACAACTATTCACCCTCCTAGTCAGATCATTATCAACTCCTTTGTCTGTCTAACTGCTCTTCTCTCTCTTCAGGCTCTATCCTATCGGTTGTACCCTACCCTATCTCCCTCCCTATTTTCTGCATATAAACTGACATCTACCATTAGTTCTGATTTTTTCTTCACAGATGCTGCAAGACCTGCTGAGCTTTTCCAGCAATTTCTGTTTTTGTTCCTGAGAAAATAGCAGGGTGCTTGCAATAATTTTCAATTCCTTTCTGCGCACAGGATAGGTGTTAGACAACTGGAGGACAACCAATCTTGTACCATTATTCAAGAAGGGAGAAAGAGATAAACCAGGAAACTGTAGCCCAGTCAATCGAGCCTCAGTGGTGGGAAATTACTGGAAGCAATTCTGAAGGACAAAATTTATTGTAATTAATTGGACAGGCAGGGATTAATCCAGAAAAGTCAGCATGATTTTGTTAAGGGGGGTCATATCTGACCAACTGATCCACCGATTGACCAGAAGACCAAAAGAAGCAAGAACAGGAGGAGGCTATTTGGCCCCTCAAGCCTGCTTTGCCTGTAATAGGATCATGGGTGATCTGACACTCTTCATGTTCACCTTCCTGTCCTTTCCTCATAACCCTTGATTTCCCCTGCTAATCAAGAATCTATCTATCTCAGCAGTGAATATAAATAAGGACTCCGACCTTGTCTGTGGCAAGGATTTTCAAAGACTCTCAACCCTCTGAAAGAATAAATTCCTCCTCATCTCAATCTTAAATTGGTGCTCCTTAATTCTGAGACTATGCCCTCTGCTCCTAGCCTCTCCTACAAGGGGAAACATCCTCTCACATTTATTTTGTCAAACCTTTAAGAATCCATATGTTTCAATGAGATCACACTTCATTCTTCTATATTCCAGAGAGTAGAGTCCCAACCTCTGTTTATTCTTTGCTCATCAAACAATCCCTCCATAGCGGGCATCATCCTAGTGAACCTCCTCTGAACTACTTCAAATGAAATGATGTGCTTCCTTAAAGAAGGGAACCGAAATTGCTCATAGTTTTCCTGATGTGGTCTCACCAGCACCTTATACTGATGCAGTATGACTTCCAAACATGTATATACCAACCCCTTGAAATAAGGGGCAACGTTCATTAGCCTTCCTGAATGCCTGCAGCACTTGTGTAAGAGCTTTCTGTGTTTCATGAATAAGTACCTCCAAGTCCCTTTGTGTTGCAGCTTTCTGCACTTATACTCTATTTAAATTATACTGTTTTATCATTCTCCCTTCCAAAATGAACAACATCACATTTTCCCTGATCGCATTCCATTTGCTAACTTTTTGCCAAGTTACTTAACAGATCAATACCTCTCTGTAAACTGTTTGTATCCCTGTCGCAACTTGCCTTTCCACTGATTCTTTTGCTGTCTGCAAATTTGGCTACAGTGCATTCACTTCCTTCCTCTAAGTTATTTATATATACTGTAAACAGTTGCGGTCCCAGCACTGATTCCTGTGGAACTCCACTGGTCACAGATCAGCAACCTGAAAAAGAACCACTTATTCCTACTCAATCTTTCCTGCCCACTACTTCTGCAGTGATGGTGATGGTGTTTAATTCTACCCGCCTATTTGATAGTATTAATGGAATATTCGAAGTATCATCCACAGTAACGACTGATGCCAAATAATTGTACAACTCCTCTGCCATTTCCTTGTTCCTCATAACCATCCACCCACACTCATTTTCTAAGGGGCTTATGATCACATTAACTTCTCTTTTCCTTTCTTTATATTTAAAGAAACTAAATTGTTCCAGCATTGACTGAGTGGTGGGAAGAAATGAGCGATGATCGAATGGTGTTTTGTGACTGGAAGCCCAAGTCCAATGGGATTTCGCAGAGACCAGTATTGTCACCCTTGCTGTTTGCGATACATATAAATGATTTGAGTTGCATGTGGCAGGATGATCAGCAAGTTTGTGAATGATACAAAAACTGGTAGTGTAGTAAATAATAAGGAGGATAGCCCTAGGTTAGAGGAGATGGACTGATCAGTGGCAAATAAAATTCAATCTAGATAGATGTGAGGTGATGAACTTTGGCAGGACAAACATGGCAAATGAATACATGATGAATGGTAGTACCCTAGGGAGCATTGAGGATTAGAGGGACCTTGAGGTGCATGTCCACTGGTCCCTTAAGGTAGAAAGACTTGTAGATAAAGTGGCTAAGAAGGCATAAGGGATACTAGCCTTTATTAGCTGAGGCATAGAGTTTGAGAGCAAGCAGGTTATGCTGAAACTGTATGAAAAGTTAGCTTGGCTACAGCTGGATTATTTTGTGTAGTTCTATGCACGAGGCATGTGATTGCACTAGAGCGAGTGTAGAGGAGACTTAGTAGAATGTTGCTTGGGCTGGAGAGTTTTAGTTAAGCGAGATTTTATAGACTGCAGTTGCTTTCCTTGGAGCAGTGGAAACTGAGGAAGGACATGATCGACATGTGTATAATTATGAGGGGCATAGGCAGGGTGGTCAGAAGGGAGCGTTTCCCCTTGATGGAGAGATCAATGACTCCGGAGATTCAAGGTAAGGGGCAGTCATTTTAGAAGGGATGGGAGGTAAAATAAAATCACCCAGAGGGAGGTGGGAATTTGGATCTCACTACCTGTAAGAGTGGTAGAGGCAGAAAACCTCATAACATTTAAGAAGTATTTAGTTGTGCACTTGTAATGCCAAGCTATACAAGGCTATGGGCTATGTGCTAGAAAATGGGATTAGAATAAATTGAGCCTTATTTTTGACTATGACATACCCAATGGGCTGAAGGGCCCTTTTCTGCACTATAGATGTCTATGACCAAAATACCTTAACCAATTAAAGGAAAAAGACGAAAATGTTAAAAATAATTACTGAAGTTTAAACAGTTTTTAATACAACTGAAAATTCTGAAAGGCATGAAAACTCTACAATGCCATTTTCTTCAGTTAAAAAGGGCAAGAAGCAGAAATGGCGTGTGTCATTCATATTGTTTCCAGGGCTGGAAATCCAACAAGATGAAAAGTAAAATGACATTAATCCTTCATCTTAGCTCTATTTATTTTAAAACTTTAAAGTGAAGAGTAATCAACAATTTAAAGTGTTTTAGGAGCTTTTAAGTGTTTGAAAATAATTTTCACAGTATTAAGCAGATACCTTCAGATTTAAACATATTTCAAGTTTCAAGTTTAGAAAAGAATTCAAAGACAATATCTTTTAAATTTATTCTCAGGATGACGGCATCACTAGCTAGGCCAGCATTTATTAATTGCCAGAGGGCAGTTAGGAATCAACCAAATTGCTGAGAGTCTGTAATGACATGTAGGCCAGCCCAGGTAAGGATGGCAGTTTCCTTCCCTAAAGGACATCAGTGAAACAATGGATTTTTCTTGACAAATCAGCAATGGATTTACAGTCATCATAAGACTGTTAATTCCAAATTTTTATTGAATCTAAATTTCACCATCTGCCATGGAACAATTTAAACCCAGGTATCCTGAACATTACCTGGTCGCTAGATTAACAGTCCAGCGATAATACCACTGACTGCTGTCAAGATGCATAAATTAGTTTGAAAACACTGTCAAACAATAACTAATTACAATTTAAAGTTTAATTAGAAGATCTTAAAAAAATTTAAATTTGGTAATTTTCCAGCAAGCTTTACAGCAATTGAATTGAAGTCATGATTCAAACATAAAGAAAAGTTGAAAATATAGCAGAATTTATCTAATTTTTAAGAACTATCAGAATTTAAAGTGAGCAATTTAATTTAAACAAACAAAAAGGAGAGTGTTAATATGCCTCCAGGCAGGATCAAAGTTGCAAATATTTTGGACATAGAATTACTTTGGTCAGCATGGAAAAAACAATTCATGAGGCACAGAATTGCTTCAGTCTACACATCAAGTTACAAGCAGAGCAAGCTAAAGTATTGCTTTATTGTGTGCGACCATTGGCTGACCATGTCATTAGCAGGCAAGAAGTTAAAGAAGATATTCACACCATTGATGTTGTGATGATGCTGTCACTTTAAAAGGTTATTTTGTCCTTTTTTTTGGAGCAATTGTAAAGCAAAGGTAGAGAATTGGCTACTGAAGATGATTTGTGTTAGCAAATTGTGAGGCCCTTTTGTTAACAGCCTGAATGGGTGTGGCCAGCTCTCACAGATCCAGATTTCTGGGTTTTATTTTTGTCAGTAATATCAAAAGCACTTGGGAGTCTCAAAAAAGATGGAAACTTCAGTGAATGCCTCCGGGCTGCTACACTCTTAATTTTCTCTTGATGTTTTTTCCTCCTGGATTGGAGAACTGCATGTGAGAATCTATGTCTGAATTTGCCTTTTTGACAAGGTGTGTGTTTATGCAATGTTACATATTGGAACAGTTAATTAGTAGTAGTTACTATATATATTATTTGGTGAAGTTTTCTAATAGTTAAGTTATTCTAAATTCCCCTTTCTTTTATTTGTATTTTAACTGTAGTGTTTAAATAATTTGGGTTTTGCTTAATGTTGAGTAGTTTGACCAGTCTCATTGCATCTGGAACATGGTACTTCACATCTGCCTTTAAAATAAGAAAATGTTAGGGTCTAGGCTACCTTTGAAAAATATTTTGAGGGGTTCAGGTCTGCTCCTTAACAATGTATTAAAAACATCTGACAACTATTGTACTTTGAAAGTCAATTTTATTATGAAAAGAACAAGATTCAATAAAATAATAGTTTCCAGGAGAAGCTGTTAACAACTTTAGCAATGATCTTTATACATTATCTGAATCTTGTGAATATGGAGCATTACAACAGAACTAATTGGAGATATAATTACAGCTCTTTTGAGTTTCACTGTTGAAGGAAGATCTCTCTGCAAAAGGCTTTCTTGATTATGTAAGGAGCTGTGATTTGGAAAAACTATTAAACAGAGGACAAATTTATCCCAGAAGACCATCAAGAAGACTATCAGAACCAATCAATTTCATATGATGGAGACACTTGAAGCACCATATGACAACCAAATGAAATCAAATCTGTCGATGCTCTGAGTCAATATCTAAGATGTGAAGCAACAAGAAAACACAAACAAAATCAATGTCAATCTCAAGAATATCACTTTTGCAAGAAATTGGCACATTTCCAAAATATATGCAAAAGTCAAAAACAATACTGAAACAACATTGTGGTGACATCCAGAAAGAATCAAAATTTTATACTAAATATGATGCAGAAAAATTCTCATCCTATCTTATTAATTCACCTACCCTTCCCCTTTGGCATCCAACATGTTCAACTCTGGCCCCATCTTTCTAAGCACCATTCCCAGAACAACTGGGTATTTGGTGAATATTCACTGAAAGACCAGAATCGTTTGTGTCCACCGTCATACTTAAAAGATCACGTGCACCTGATGAGCACTGGGATCCCAAAGTTGCCCTGATCGCTCAGGGATAGGTTCTGAACATGTCGGAGAAGCGGAAGATGGCACCGTGATTCTCCAAGAGGAACCTGGAGGTTTTGGTTGAGGAGATGGTACTCAGGTGGCTCATCTACTTGATGGAGGAGGCTGTACTACCAGATGCTGTTAGCCTGGTCAGAGGTCACCACTTGGTCAGTGCTATCTCCACAGCCTTCAGAAATGGTCAGCAGTGCCATTGGAATATTAGTGACCTTCTCCATGGTAAGTGTCATGTTCTTCTTTCCACTACCTCATACTTGCTGTATCTCTGCTATTCACCTACCTCCCAGCAATGCTCATGCTCTGCCACTCTCACTGTTGCCTAAAACATCTTCCCTTGCTCTCACTTACTTCACTCAACCTCCCACACTACTAAACCTACAAAGCCTCTGTCCTGTCTCCTAACTACCCAGGTATGCCTCAACACCTTTTGCTCATCTGCACCTACAGCAATACCAATGCTACCCATTTAGAGCTCACCCAACCACTCCCTTTCTCTCATTATTGGAGAATACAGCCCATAACAGGGCAGAGCAAGCCTCTACAGATGGAAGAGTGCCAGACATTATGCTCCTCAACCCATATGGAGGAAAGAATGCTTGCTCTTGCAAGAGATGACTGATACTGCTCCTGTAGGGATGCTGCGACATTCATGTTCCGTCAACAGAGTATGCACCATTCCTCATTCCACTGTTACTCTGACAATAACTTCACTATCGGTGTCCTTCTTTACATACCAATTCTAACCATTGGCCATGACACCTCTCTCCTATACCTTGCAGGTATGGGAAGCTTTTCTACCACTTCCACAGAGAAACAAGCTGGCTCTTCCAGTTTGACTACATCCAGTTGAAAAGGTCATTCAGGAAGTGATATATTTTAATTTCTTCTACCACACAACAGATCATTTTACTCAAAAGGCATGTAAAGTTGTTTATGACAAAAGATCTGAGCAAACCTTACAAAGTACCTGAAAAGAGGTCTTCAGTGACAGTCTAATAAATGTATTTTGATTTTTCCAAAAGTCCTAAAACGTAATGCTCAGTTCATTCAAATCCCTAAATTCAAATTTTTTTGGAGACTGAAGTTAAAATATGCTGCAAAAATTTTTGACACTTTAATTATGTGTGTGTTTTTATTTGATGCTCCAAGATGGTCTTCACAAAGTTAAAAGACTGGATGCCTTCTATGAAGGATATCACACCATGTTAATTAGCATAAATTACCAATGTAGTGGCTTTTAAGTGCACACAATTTAGCTATTCCTGAGGTTGTTTTTTAATGTCTAATTAGTCTTCAGCAGATCCTATTAACAATTAGAAGTCAGAAGAAACTGGCAGGAAATGACTGACTTTCTTTTTCCACACTGTTCGAGTTTTTTTTATTCATTTATGGGATGAGGATCTCACTGGCTAAGCCAGCATCTATTGCCCATCCTTGATTGTCCAGTGGGCAGTTAAGCATCAACAACATTGCTGTGGGCCTGGAATCACATGTAGACCAGATGAAGTAAAAATGGCATTTTCCTTCCTGAAAGGATATTAGTGAACCAGGTGGGTTTTCCCTAAAATCAACAATGGATTCATGATCATCATTAGACTCTTAATTCCAGATTTTAAAAAAAACTGCTCCTGTACGAGATAATGGGCAGCACGATTCTGCCACTAGAACCAATCCACCACAATCTCCTTCTCTCTGTGGAGTTTGACTCTTGCAGGTCCTCCTTAAATTGACTTCACCAAGTCTTTTCTTGGCCAGCCCAGCCTTCCTTATCCACGTAGTAGTGTCTATTCTACTGCTACTCTAATGGGCAAACATCTGGAAGACAAAATAAACATCCAGCCAATCTCAGTCATCTCTCAGCCCAATGGTACATAGGAGCCTCTGAACAGTCCAGTTAAGCACTCTGTCATTGGAAGGATATTGCCTCTCCATGTGATGCTCAGAATCTTACAATAGTAACATTGGTAAAAGACATCTAACTTGTGCAATATCTGCTGATGTAGATTGTTGTTGGACATATGGAGTCACAGAATCATCCCTGTGTTGACACTGTTGGATGACAAGATTTTGGGAGCTGCTTGAAGACCAATGTGTTTTATTGATTCTTATGTGAATGGTTGATAACAACATCACCATCCCTGGAGATTTTTGTAAGATTAACATCATCACTGCTCTTCACATTATATTAGCTGTCTGATAGATTTGCTGCCATCAACCTCAGTTCTGGTAGTGATAGTGTTAAGTGAAAACCAAGATTTGTCTTAAGCAATATATAGTTTATTGCATGAAAGCAGCTAGTTACAAGTTACTCTGTTATGATAAATACTGTCACTGAGATTATGAGGAAAACTTGGTTTGACTCCTTTGAGATCCAAACCTGTTCTTCCACCAATCTGTGACATTGTCTGGCGTACTGCTTACGGGACTCCATCTTCCTTTCAGATTCTTACACAACATCTGTTAAGCTTTTATTTTCCCATTAATAATATTATATATTTTTGTTCATAGCTTATTTACCACTACCCTCTCTATCCCCACCAACCAAGCAACACTCTTTCTAATTTTCTACCCAACTGTGCAGGCCTCCAAGGTCTATCAACAGCAGTGACTTCTAGAACCAGATCTCAATGCTGCATTCAGTGTGCCAACACTGATCACTGTGCACACAGCCTTGGAGTGGCTGCATGTATGTTCAGCTTAGAGGGAATGTTGCCCCCACGTCTCTGATTTCACAAATTCAGATGGTACTGAGGTTTCACTGTTCTCCCAGAATGCAGTCTCTATCAACCTGGCCAATTGGTAGGTCTCTGGGATGAAGACTGTTGATTTTAATTCTGTTCTTTACAGTCTGAGGTCTGCAAGTCCCTTACAACTGTAGGACCTCATCAATTTCCCCTACAGACTCCATCTCAGTCTGGGTCTTGCCAGCCATTCCAAAACAAAACATTGCAAAAAGATTTCAATTCATTGTATTGTAAAACCAAGAATATGAAAACCAGCTGTTCAACTATCAACGGTCCATTCTGTACTCTTCACAAACCTCCCAGAGATACTGATCCATAAATCTTTTAACTTCTTTCTTTTCTTGGACTCACTTCTTGTTCCTAATCTGTGTATCTGTCTTGTGTTTATTCACTCTTTTGATAACTCAAGAAAGCCTGGTCAAACTGATAGTTTTTAAAACATCAATTCATTGTGCTGAAGAAAAACAACCACAAGGAGAGTCCCTTTTTAAAATAATCTTGTTGCAATGAGTGGTGGGTAGGTGAATAATGAGCCAGTTCATCCATCCTCATCCGAGATACCTAATTTAGAGAATCCATCCATAATAACTTGGGGAATCTTGGCAAGATTTAGTCATAACAATAGCACAGGTGCTACTGCGTACTGCCGAAATGGAAGATTTTCCCAAGTATAATGGAAGCTTTCTACCCTTTTCAGAGCTTGGCTAGATAAATCCTGCTAATCACAGTCTGAATAAATGACCCCATTTCCTTAATTGCTTTTCAGAATGACTCCCATTGTTTGTGCCTTTAATAATGATTTGTGTTCTCTTAAAGGCTTTACCAAGTGAATCAAGTTATTTTATTAGCTTTTTAGCAAATTTTTCCTGCTTTCTGTGGCCCTATGGAATAAGCCCTGTTACTTTCATTTTTTTTCATGGATTTTGCTGCTGTGCGCACATTAAATAGATACTTCCAACCGTTACTGCAGTTTGCGTAATTGATCTTGCACTTTTCCTGTGGCCTCAGTAGTCTCCTACTTTACTTGTTCCGTTAAACTTTGTCTGTATTAGCTTCTTAAAAGTGTTATTGAAATCAATTAAATTGCTTAAAAAAAGAGGCTTCTGATGCTTTAGGCCTTGCACTCTGAACTTACTGATCTTGAAGACCTGCTCACAGCATGATCTGTCACCCTGAAAACCTGCTTGCTCTTCTTCAGGGACATTATCTAATTCTGCTTTCAATCACTTCAGTACAATGCTGAAGCCTTGCCAGGTACTGACAGCAATGTTATACCCCTCCAATTGTTGCAGTCATTGAGATTTCCTTTTGTTGGGAGTTTAACAATTTAGTCCTCACCTCCAGTCACCCAGAACACCCTCCACAGTGCAAATCTTGCTGAACTGGTCTGTGAGGTCTCTTAAGTGAATGTGCATCCAATATTTCAACCACTCAGCTGGTATTTCATCGATCCCAGGTTTTTTATTGTTCTTTAGGCTCACAGTGGCTCTTTGCACTTTTGATCTGCCAATTTATTTTAGATAGACATTCAGCTACTAAGCTGCAATGTTACTGTTGAACTCAAATATGGAGTTGGAGTTTGAGCTGGGCTGGTTGAGGAACTCCTGAAAGTGTTCCACCCAATTTGCATTCTTATCCATGTCCATTAATAGACATCCTTGCCTCTGATCCAGTCAGTGTTACTTCTTGTCCAATCCTGTACATTCTCTATGCTGTTTTGATTTACTGCTTCCCTGCCTTTTAACTCCATCTATTCCCTTTCATTTCTCCTCGAATTTCTCTTTACAGATTAATCAATCTTCTAATAGAGTCATAGAGTTGTACAGCGTGGAAACAGAGTCATCAGTCTAACTCATCCATGCTGACCAGATATCCCAAATTAATCTAGTCCCATTGGCTAGCATTTGGCCCATATCTTTCTAAATCCTACCTATTCATATACCATCCAAATGCCTTTTAAATGTCGTAATTATACCCACCTCCACCACTTCCTCTGGCAGCTCATTCCATACACAGACCACCCTCTGCATGAAAAAGTTGCCCCTTAGGTTCTTTTTAAATCTTTCTCCTCTCACTTTAAACCTATGCCCTGTAGTTTTGGACTCCTCCACCCCAGGGAAAATACCTTGGCTTTTCACCATATCCATGTTGCTCATTATTTTATAAACCTCAATCAGGCCACCCCTCAGCCTCCCATGCTCCAATGAAAATAGCTCCATCCTATTTAAACTCTCCCTCTAGCTCAAACTCTCCCAACCCTGGCAACATCCTCGATATCTTCTGAACCCTTTCAAGTTTTACAACATCCTTCCTATAGCAGGGAGACCAGAATTGAATGCAGTATTCAGAAGTGGCCTAACCAATGTCCTATACAGCCGCAACATGACCTCCCAATTCCTATATTCAATGCACTGACCAATAAAGGAAGCATACCAAATGTTTTCTTCATTATCCTATCTACCTGTGATGCCATTTTTAGAACTATGAACTTGCACTCCAAAGTCTCCTTGTTCAGCAACACTCCTGAGGACCTTATCATTAAGTGTATAAGTCCTGCCCTGATTTGCCTTTCCAAAATGCAGCATTTATTTATCTAAATTAAACTCCATCTGCCACTCCTCGGCCCATTGGCCCATCTGATCAAGATCCCGTTATACTCTGAGATAGCCTTCTTCATTGTCCACTACACCTCCAATTTTGGTGTCATCTACAAAGTTACTAATCATACCTCCTATGTTCACATCTAAATCATTTATGTAAATTATGAAAAGCAGTGGACCCAGCGTTGATCCTTGTGGCACACCGCTGGACACAGGCCTCCACTACCACCCTCTGTCTTCTGCCTTCAAGCCAGTTCTGTATCCAAATAGCTAGTTCTCCCTGTACTTCATGTGATCTAACTTTGCTAACCAATTTACTATGAGGAATTCTGTCAAACGCCTTACTGAAGTCCATATAGATAATGTTTACCACTCAGCCTTCATCAATCCTCTTTGTTACTTCTTCAAAAAACCCCATCAATTTAGTAAGACATGATTTCCCATGCACAAAGCCATGTTGACTATCCCTAATCAGTCCTTGCCTTTCCAAATACATGTCCCTCAGGATTCCATCCAACAACTTGCCCACCACTGATGTCAGGCTCACCGATCTATAGTTCCCTGGCTTTTCCTTACCACCTTTCTTAAATAGTGGCACCACGTTAGCCAATCTCCAGACTTCCGGCACCTCACCAGTGGCTATTGATGGTACAAATATCTCAGCAAGGGGTCAGGCAGTCACTTGCCTAGCTTCCCACAGAGTTCTAGGGCACATCTGATCAGGTCCCGGGGACTGAGCCACCTTTATGTATTTTAAGATGTCCACCAACACCTCCTCTGTAATATGGACATTTTTCAAGATGTTACTATTTATTTCCCTACGTTCTCTATCTTCCATATCCCTCTTCACAGTAAACACTGATGCAAAATACTCATTTAGTATCTCCCCCATCTCTTGGGGTTCCACACATAGGCCGCCTTGCTGATCTTTAAGGAGCCCTATTGTCTCTCTAGTTACCCTTTTGTCCTTAATGCATTTGTAGAATCCCTTTGGATTCTCCTTAACTCTTTTTGCCAAAGCTATCTCATGTCCACTTTTTGCCCTCCTGATTTCTACTCCTACTACCTTAATAGACTTCTTGGGATTCAGTCAATCTCTGCTGTCTATACCTGACATATGCTTCCTTCTTATTCTTGACCAAAACCTCAATTTCTCTAATCATCCAGCATTCCCTACACCTACCAGTCTTGCCCTTCACCCTGACATGACTCTCATTATCTCACTTTCAATGGTTTCCCATTTTCCAGCCATTTCTTTGCCTGCAAACAATTTCTGCTTGATCTCTTCCTGGCCATTGTTGCTGTTCACCAGCATTCTTTTGTCAATCAACTTCCACGTTGGTCAGTGACCCATCATTCTTCATTGCTTTCTCTCTTTTGATGAACTGATTGATGGTGCGTTTTGCAGGTTGAAGATTTCCCTCCCATCAGTCAGGATGCTGCCTGATCTGCTGGTTATTCCAGAATCTTATGCATTTTGAATTTTTTTTGTCCTGGCACTGCTTACAGCATACTCATTTACAAATGTTCAAGTATCAGAATAGTGGTATTAAAATTCCAATGATGTACTTGATGACTACACTGACTGAAGCATAATCTTCTTATAGCACTGCTCGGAAGCTGTACATGGTGTTTCTTAGGCATTGCAAATTAGATCAACAATGAGTAATCTTAGTCTCCAAGAGAGCCTTGCAGTCATTGTCTGGATTATACAATGAAACATGGATGTTGACCCTAAAATAAGGGATCAGGGCAGCTGCCGAGAAAACATCTTTGAGCTGTACAAATTTGTGTAAATGGTTGCAAATAAGCTGATCACTAGAAATTCTACTGATCTGCGAAGGCTTTTTGGAAATAGTTTGAGATGAGAAGCGTGCAAAGCTCCAAACATACATCCTGTGCCACCTAGACTTAGAAAAATCCTGCAATATATGTGTATAATGCACAGATCTCCCTGGAGAAGGTAATAAAGGAATTTCATTCTACAAGAATGTTTTAGGCATCTGCTTGGCACTTCTACAGGATGCACTGAAGTTACTTACATCTTTCGGGGCGAACCTGAGGCAAAATTATCCGGAGCTGCAATAACCATTTTAGTCTGTTACACATTTGTGCCAGAAATGGAAACATAATGGAAGACTAAAAAAAAGTCAGTGTTATTTAACAATTTTGCTACTGGGACAGTTAAATTCATATTTTTAATGTAACTGCTGAATGTGTATATTTCATCCCAGCCTGGAGACAGTTTACTGAATCCAACATGTCAATTAGCAACAAATGTAGGAGAATTCCAGATGCATTGCTTGCAATTTTCTGAAATGCAAAGGCAGCACAATCTCATAACGAAACATACTCTGAAACTGACTCCTTCCAGTGTAACAAAATGCACATGAAAAGAATATCTCAACACTAAAAATAAAGTGTTCAATACTGAGAAATGCATAAACATTCAAACACAGTACAATTGCTTTGTTAATAGATAGGATTTACCAGAGGGCATTTACTCTAAATGAAGAAGTTTAAGGGAAAATATAATTGAAGTGTTAAACGTCATCAGTAGTTTTAACAGAATAAATAAGAAACTGCTTTCAGTGATGGAAAGGTTGGTAGTCACACTTCAATTTAAGAAAACTGGCAGATGAACTGGAGTTAGGATAAGGATAAATTGTTTTATGCAACAAGTGCTTCTGTTCTGGAATGAACTGCTTGAAAGTGTAGTGGAAGCAGGTTTAATAATAACATTCAAAAGGCATTTACTAAATATTTAAAAGGAGAGAATTTGCTGAGTTATCGGAAAATGTTGGTAAAACTGAAATCAAAACAGATTGGGAAGAGTTATTCCAATGGTTGGAATTGATATCAGTGCAGAGTTAAGATGGTTGTAATTTCTGGAGGGTGTTTTATCCTTCCTTCAAGACATCATGTCAGGAATAACTGAGGGTTTGTGTCCTACTCACAGCTATTTTTGCAGGATGGAATTAATTGGATAGCTTTTACCAAAAGTCAGCACAAGGGTAATGGGCTTATTAATCTTCTTCTAAGCTATATTATTCAAGATTCTTTGACTAAATTTTGAACTACCTTATGGAGTCAAAGAGGTGAAATAGCAACAGCAATATAGCAGAACAAATTGCATCAGCATAAATACATTTCTCATCCCCTTAAACAAAGTACCATATTGTGGTTGGTTGGGCCGCCAGGCTGGCTTGTTGTTCCGCAGATGTTTCATTACCCTGCTGGGTAACATCATCAGTGCAGCCTCCGATGAAGCGCTGTTGTGTTTTCCCACCTGTTATTTAAATAATTCAGCGTTTAAATACCCACCAAGGTAATAAAATATCTGCTGAACAACGAACCAGCTCAGCGAGCCAACCAACCACAACATCCACATAGTATTATGTGAAAGGAGTCAAAGAATCATACAGCACAGTAAAAGATCCTTTGCTCCAACCAGGCAATGCCGAACATAATTCCAAACTAAACTAGTCCTATCTGCTTGCTCCTGGCCCATATCCCTCCAAATCTTTCCCCTTTATGTACTTATCCAAATGTCTTTTAAAAGTTGTAATTGTACCCACATCAACCATTTCCTCATGAAGTTCATTCCACATGCAAACCACTCTCCATGTAAACAATTTGCCCCTCATGTCTTTTTTAAATCTCTCTCTTCTCACCTTAAAAATGTGACCCTTAGTTTTGAAATCCCCCATCCTGGGAAAAGACAACTACAATTGACCATATCTATACCCCTCATTATCTTATAAACTTCTATAAGGTCACCTCTCAACTTCCTATGCTCCAGTGAAAACAGTCCCAGCCTATCCAGAAATAGTAAGAATTGCCAATGCTGGAGTCTGAGATAACACAATGTCAAGCTGGAGGAACACAGCAGGTCAGGCAGCATCAGAGGAGCAAGAAAGTCAGTGTTTCAGGCCAAAACCTCTGCTCCTCTGATGCTGCCCGACCTGCTGTGTTCCTCCAGCTCCACACTGCGTTATTCCAGCCTATCTTTACAACTTAAACTTTCCATACCCAGAAATATCCTGGTAAATCTCTTCTGAACCCTTTCCAGCTTAATAATATCCTTCCTATAACTGGGCAATGAGAAATGAACACAGTATTCCAGAAAAGGCCTCACCAATGTTCTGTATGACCTCATCATGACTTCCCAACTCCTACACTCGAAGGACTGAGCAATGAAGGCAAACGTGTTAAACTTCTTCAAGATCGGCAGCCTCAGAAGAGACTTCGCAGTCTTAGTTTTCAGTCATCTGGTGACAATAAGGACTGCAGACACTAGAAGCCAGAGTCTATAGATGTGAGGCTGGAAAAGCACAGCAGGCCAGATAGCATGAGAGGAGCAGAGGTTTTGGCCTGAAATGTTGACTTTCCTGCTCCTCTGATGCTGTCTGACCTGCTGTGCTTTTCCAGCCTCAAACCTATAGACTCTAGCTTCCAGCATCTGCAGTGTTTATTGTATCCAAGCGTGCTAAATGCCTTTTTTAACCACCCTGTCTTTTTATGATGCAAACTTCAAAGAATTATGTACCTGAACCCCTATTCTACAGCACTATCCAAGGTCCTACCGTTGATTGTATAATTTCTGTCCTTGTTTGTTGTATCAAAATGTAATATCTCGCATTTATCCAGATTGAACTCCATCTGCCATTTTTCAGCCCATTGACCCATTTGATCAGAATCCCTTTGTAATCTTAGAAAACCAAATTCAACGTCTACTATGCCACCAATTTTGGTATTGTTCACTAACTTACTAACCACGCCTACTATATTCTCACCCAAATCATTTATATAAATGACAAACAAAAGAGGAACCAGCACTGATCCCTGTGGAACACCAAATCTTGTCTGGTTGATCAAGAACCATTGTTACCTGTTCAGCAGTACATGTCAAGATGCCATTAACAATTTTTTGTAGATACCTTGCAACAAACTTGCACTTGTGCCAAATTAGCAACAATTAACTTGGATCATCTGCATGGAGACTCCCATACTAACTGATCAGGTATGCGTGGTAGCTCCTGCAGCATATCTTCAGCTTTTAACATCGAACAGTTGGGTTGACCAATAATAGTATGCAGTATCATGTCTATATACTCCTGCTTGTATTAAAGGCATCCATTCTCTTAGACCATAAGATGGAACAGCCATTCAGTAGATGTAGGTCATTCAGCCCATTGAGTCCACACCATCATTCAATGAGATCAAGGCTGAACTAATAATCCTCAATTTCACTTTTCTGCCTTTGCCCCATAATCCTTGATTCCTGTGCTGATTTAAAAAAAAGTCCTCAAGAACCCTCTGCCATAAAGAATTCCACAGATTAACTGCCCTCTAAAAGACGGAATCCTTCCTTATCTCTGCCTTAAATGTGCAACACCTTATTCTGAAATTATGTTGTCTGGACTCTCCCACAAAGGAAACAACATTTCTGCGTCTGCTCTGTCAAGTCCCCTATGAATCTTGTATGTTTCAATAAGGTCACTTTTCATTCTTCTATATTTCGATGAGTACCGACCCAATCTACTGAACCTCTGTTCATAAGACAATCCCCTCATACCTGGTTTCCAACCTAGTGAACCTTGTCTGGATAGTAGCCTCCAATGCCACCATATCTTTCTTTGGATAAGAGATTCAAACTATTCACATTATTTCAGTTCTGGTCTGACTAGTGCCTTGATAGGTTTATCAAGACCTTCCTATTTTTATAATCTGTCCCCTTTGAAGTAAAAATCAACATTCCACTTACCTTGCCTATTACCTGCTGAATTAGGAAGCTGGCACTTTGTGATTCATGGATAAGGACTTCCAAATCCCTTTGCACCACAGCTTTATGCAATCTTTCTTCATGTAAATAATAGTCAGCTCCTCTTGTCTTCCTACCAAATGCATAACCTTATATTTAAACATATTATATTCCATCTGCCAAGTTTTTGCTGATTCGCTTAACCTGCCTTTATCCCTCTGAAGACTTTTTCCGTCATCCTCATCACTTGTCTTTCCACCTATTTTTGTGTCATCTGCAAACCCGGCCATAGTACATTCGCTTTCCTCATACAAGTCATTAATATGCATATTGTAAATAACTTTGGCCTTAGCATGGTCCCTGTGGCAGAAGCTTACGAGATTGGTGACAAGATTAGTCACCCACGATTGATGTACCACTTTTGTTACGTGCCCTCATTATCTCCTGATTTATTCTCTGTGACATCTATAGTGACTCTTGGTGGGGGGGGGGGGGATAATAGACTGCACTTACCACTGTCTTTTTTCCCTTTTTATTTCTTACTTCTACCCAAATGGATTCTGTCTTCTCATTCAAGATCATTTCTTGCTATGGATTCTGTCTTCTGATTCAAGATCATTTCTTGCTGTTGTACTTATTCCATCCCATACCATATTCATTGTAGATTGCTATTTAATTCTCCTGCTCCTTCAGCAATGACAGAGCCAGTGGAAGAGCTGAGAATGCTTCCAAGACTTCCAAGCTTTCTGAATCTTTTTTTAAAATATTGTTATACTCCCTTCTAAATCATTTGCTCTCTTTAAATTCCATGCATGTAATTCTCCTCTCCAACCATAAATGTCAGCTCTAGTCCTGATTGAAATTAGACCCAGAATTGTCAGCGACTTTCCAAATATGTTCGGTCTGAATAATTGAGTGCTAGTAGCATTTGATATTCAAGTGTTCAAGTAGTACAAACCAAATTACTACTGACATATACCAACAACCCTTACAAAAAGACCAAGCCTTCTGCAAAAGCAAGGTCAAAGCAATGGTATGTTTAAAGTTTGATTAACATGGGACGTGATCTGAAACTTTATTTTTAAAGAAACACTAAATACACACAGTCCAAATAACACCATAGAGTTTCAAATAGTTTTGTTTTGGTAAGTATGTAAGTTTAGCATTCTGCAAAAATATGGTAGGTTGAGAATGCCAGCTTTTGCTCATTTATCTAACCATTATCTAAACTAAGTCCTTGAGAAGGTATGTCAACATGGTAATTCACCATAATCTCTGGCATACATTTAACATGTACAAGCAGCATGCTTAAACGTACTGAAAGACTAATGCTTAACATATTTCTTATTTTTTAAAATATCAATATTTATAATCAAATGTGTTACTTACAGACTTTCTTACAGATTAATGTTATCAGTTATTCACTTCAGATTTTTCCAGAGTGTCACAGTAAAATCTCCTCAGGCAGTTCTTTTATTAGTCAGAACTGTTTGCTTGCCATGGGTGTGAGTTTTGCAATCAGTTATTTACATATTAATCATTTATTGTAGCCTGCAGAAACTTTCAAAAAATAATTACAGAATTGCTCCATAAATAAAATTGCTCATGTGCAATACTGTTTGCCTTTTCTTCTTTTGTTCTTTTAATCCAAACACATCAGTTTGAATTGTTGTCCTATGTGGAATTAGTTGAGCACAGTTAAGCCAGCTATAATTAGCCTGCATGCAGTAGATTGAAATGGGGATGAAAGTCATTCTGTAAGGCTCTTCTGGACATTGTCCAGCGTCCTTGCCAGTCATGAATGTGGATATCAGCTGATGATAACATTAGGCTTATTAATGAAGCCTGTCAACAGTCACTCTTCAGGCTCATTAATAAGTAATAGACAATTCAGTAGAATACAAGATCTGTGAAACAGGCTGATTGTTAGAGACAGATCCCAGAAAGGAGCCAACACTTTCAGGTGAGAAAATAAGTTGTCACTGAAAATGTGAACTGAAATAATTTTGCCCAAACAAAATACAGATGTATATGAATTTTTCATATTCCCATTAATAGCCAGAAACCATATTATACAACATTTTAAAAGCTAAAGCTGCCTTGGTCTTATATGAAAGATGAAATGGAGTGACGATGATGTCATAGTAATATCACTGAACCAGCAATCGAGAGGCTCAGGCTAATGGTCTGGAGATGTGGGTTCTATTCTCACTTGGCAGAATTTGAATTCAGTTAACTATTCTGGAGTCGTAATTGAACCTTGACAATGGTGACCAGAATCAAGATTATCCCTTTTTTTAATTAAAGTGTTGGGGCATCATGTTAGACGGCAACAAGCAGGTTGGTACCACTGGTAAGAGAATGTTCCATTTGTATGTTTTCCAGCTCATTAATAGGTGAATTCCTTACCGTTACAGATACCTTGACCCGGGAAAGTCAGGTTACTTGAAGTTACCAGCCAAAGGCCTGCAGCTTCTGGGTCTTAAGGACTGTCAGTCGAAATCTATTACAGAGGTGATGCAGCAGTGCGAAGTTAAATATTTTCTCTCTTCCTGCATGGGGTTGATGAGGGGAGACATCTCAGGGACTCTGAGGGAAGCGCAGGGTGCTGACTTTCAAAGGTCACTTTTGCCTCCCACCAACCCCAACATGCATAGGATTGCCCCATGGCAGAGATGTCACCACAGTTTGCGAGTTGGGAGTCTAGCCGTACTTCTGTTCAGCTGATTGATTGCTTTGATTTATTGCCATGTATACCCGAGTACAGTGAAAAGCTGGGGAGGCAGGTGTTCAGGGACATGGTGGGTTAAGGTCCATGAGTAGCTATTAGTTGACACCATGTGCCTTCATGGCTGATGAATCAAAAAAGTCCTAAATTGACCTTCCCATTGACCCTGTGCAGCAGAGTAGTGAGAAGGGGACAATATTTTCTCCAGAGTAAACAGTCCTGAGGAAGGGTCACCGGACCCAAAACGTTAACTCTGACTTTTTCTTAACAGATGCTGCCAGACCTGCTGAGCTTTTCCGGCAACTTCTGTTTTTGTTCCTGATTTACAGCGTCTGCAGTTCTTTCGGTTTTTATTTGGTGAGAAGGGGACAAGATTTTCTCCAGAGTAAACTTGCCCAAATATTTAACAAATACAAAGAATGCTAGAAACATGAAACAAAAAAAAACAGAAATTGCCAGAGAAACTCAAAAAGTCTGGCAGCATTTGTGGAGAAAAAGCAGAGTTAACATTTTGGGTCCAGTGAAATTTTTTCAGAACTGTTCTAGTTTCTCCCGTATTTTCTGATTTGCCCAATTATTTTCTGTTTTTTAACACCCCTCTTGCCAAATACAGGGAGGTGAAAATTCCACTGTATAAAACTATCATCAGTTTTTGTCATAAAAACCAATCTGGAATGAAATCTGCCATCCTTCCATTGGAAATGGCCTAGCAGGATGCTCAGTTCGAGGGCAAACATGAATGGG
The DNA here is from genome assembly GCF_021869965.1 of Rhincodon typus. Classification (NCBI taxonomy): domain Eukaryota; kingdom Metazoa; phylum Chordata; class Chondrichthyes; order Orectolobiformes; family Rhincodontidae; genus Rhincodon; species Rhincodon typus. The sequence goes on along the minus strand of NC_063337.1, from coordinate 58,673,973 downwards.
CAACAAATATTGGCCTTGCGAATAATGGCCACAGCCGATGAAAGAATACAAATGAATATTCTCCTGTCAGGGATTAGAGAATAATTAAAATTGCATAATGCAAAGCCAGTACTCACATCAAATGTTTACATTTAATTGAAAAGATAAACGAGATGAAAGTTTTCTATTCACTGCCGAGCACATTTATTGCTATTATATATTTTGACATGTCCAAGGTAATTTGGTACCTGTTGATAATCAGTGCCTTGACTGTAAAGTTGATTTATGGTGAAACCTTTCAGGCAGTCAAGATGGATATTCTAGCCCCTCATACCCCCCTTTGTTGGGAAATTAGAGTTGGTGCCTAGCTGTACACTGTTTGCTCCAAATAATCTCCGTGTCACCCACAAGCAAACTGCAGAGCAAGGCATAACCCAGGAGAAGCAGCCATTCACAGCCTTTCACCATGCACACTGGCACCTAATTTTCTGGGAGCCATCGCCAACATCCTGGCATCTGTGCAAAGCCCTGGCAGTGTACCCTGCAAGCACACAATTGTGTAGGAGCCACACCAGCAATTAGTAGTACTCCTCTGCACCATGCACAATTGCTGCATAAGAAGAGGCACCCAGTCCACAGCATGACTCATGCTCCCCAGGGCTGCCATTTTGCTCTCTCAGTATACATTCACTGCTGCATACCAGCATGGCCTGGCTATATTTTGCAGTGGCACTTATCTCTATTACATAACCAAGCAGGTGGCTGTGCTGTGCTCAGTCAAAGGCACCTCTATCTCCTCGCACATCAGGTTGTCATCTGTACCATGTGGCAGTAGCATTTGCACCAAACTCAATGCATATGCAGTAAGCAGTGGTACATGTATGAAAGTCTTCAGGCATGGTCTGCATTCAATCTGCAATCCAGTCAGGAGTCTGCGCAGGTAACCAGTCAGATTGCTTGAGGAGATGGGCAACAGTGGACTTCATTGTTACTGTTCTCATAAGTTAAGGAGGAGTATGGATGGGGAAGATTGCAAAGTAAGACAGGAATTGGTGCATTTACCCAGCTTATGTGATGGTCGGAGAAAGTGTGAATTCCGTGCACACAGCCAGCTGAACATTAAGCAGCGTTGAAAGGGAACCTAAGGTACCAGAGTAAGCGAGTGCCATGTACAATTTTTAAATTCATTTACAGGATGTGGGCATCACTGGGTCCATCAGAATTCATTGCCCATCTCTAGTTATCCAGAGGTCGGTTAAGAGTCAACCATTTTGCTGTGCGTCTGGAGTTACACGTAGGCCAGACCAGGTAAGGATAGCAGTTTCCTTCCCTAAAGAGCATTAGTGAACTAGATGGGTTTTTCTAACAATCAGCAACAGTTTCATGTTCATTTGTAGATTCTCAATTTCAGATTCTACTTTTTTTTTAATTGAATTCAAATTCCACCAGCTGTTGTGACCGAATTCGAAACCAGAACATGAGCTGAGTTTCTGGATTAATAGTCTACCGATTATACCATTAGGCCATTGCCTCCCTCACGTATTGCCAACCCTGCTGTCACATTATATAATTGACACTCATTGTATATCCCCCAACATAGTGCATCCTTAGGCACCAAGTTGTGTTACCACAGAGCACAATGAAGCATCTAAGTCCCAAAACCATGGGCAGCTACATGATCAATGAAAAACAAACCTTTATCACAACTTTTTCTGAAGAAGGGTCTCGACCCAAAACGTCAGCTTTCCTGCTCCTCTGATGCTGCTTGGCCTGCTGTGTTCATTCAGCTCTACACCTTGTTATCTCAGATTCTCCAGCATCTGCAGTTCTTACTATCTCTTTATCACAACTATTTACATTAGTATCAGTCATGGACTGCAACTGACCCAACTTCCAAGGATTGGAGGGAGGTATGTAGCAACGACGTGGAGCGCCCAGCCTCTGCAGTCTCCTAAGTGTACACTGCCAAGGGACCAGTGTAAGGCTCCATATGCAACTGGGTGCCCTCTGTTTACATAAGAGGATGGTGCACCTGGACCAAGGCTCCCTGTACTCCTTTTGCCTTGGTTTCGGACCTGAGAACCAATACCTGGCGTATTGGAGTGCAGATGTAGGTGACTTTTCAGCATACCCAAAGGGGCTGGGACTCTGCTTCTCCACGGCAGCTGCCAATTTCTCGATGGAATCAGCCAGACAGTCATTCGACTGGCTGCATCGCTGCAGCTTATCACTGAGAGAAGCCATAGCAACCTGAACTCCTGCCTGCTGATCTTGCTCATCTCTTAACATGTCTATAAGCCCCTCATTGATGGGATCACAGAGTCTTTTCCCCTCAGTTTCTGATGGTCTTCCAAGTGCCAATGTCCTGGGACGATTCTCCCTCACTCATCTGGCCAGCACAATGGCTCAGTGGTTAGGACTGCTACCTCACAGTGCTTGCAACCTGGGCTCAATTCCCCGTGTTGTCCAGGAATGTGCAGGGTAAATGGATTAGCTTTGGTAAATGCGGACTTATGGGTATATGGTAGAGGGAGTCTGGATGGGACGTTCTTTGGAGAGGCTGTGCAGACCCAATGGGTCAAATGGCCTCTTCGACACTGAAGGGATTCTATACTATGATTCCATGATCTGCATTACTGTGTGTTAGATTCTCAGCAGACTCTCATCCTACATTCCCTTCCCCTATCTGGCCCACTAACATTTTGGTGTTGCTGGCTGCAGCTGTGAGAGGTAAAATTCAGAAGCTGATGTGGCCCATGTTTGCCAGCAATGCCTGATGCATCACACTGACTGCCTGGTGAATGGTCATGTTTCAGTACTACAACAAGTGGTACTTACTTGGTTGTGGGGACATGGATGTCTCTGTATCCCCACCGGACAGGTCCTGGTTCTTTCCAGACAGAATAGTAGAATCCCTACAGTGCAGAAAGAGGCCATTTGGCCCATCAAGTCTGCACGAACCCTTTGAAGAGCATCCCACCCTATCCCCATATTTACTATGGCCGATGCACGTAACCTGGAATTCTTTGGAATGTGGGAAGAAGTGGAGCACCTGGCAGAAACCCACACAGACATAAAGAGAACATGCAAACTCCACACAGTCACCCAAACTTGGAATCAAACCAGGGACCTGCTGTGAGGCAGCTGTGCTAACCAGTGAGTAACTGTGCCACCCACTGCTTGACAGTATTAATTCCTTTTGCAGGGTGAGGTCTTGGAAATCAGCCATCCCCACCTCAACTAGGTGGCTTCACTCAGCCCTATTGTGGGATGTCTTTACCTATAACTATGTAAAGTAGGAGAATGAGTCACCCAAATGGATAGCATGGATGTTACTGCTGATGCATGAAGGAGAGAGGTATTGAGGCATTCTGAATAAGTGAGGAGGCAGTGCAGTGGGGATACAGGGTTAGTGGTATGAGAGGATAGGGTGAAGGGGATCAAGAGATGGAAGATGTGGCATACAACAAAGTGTGTGTCAGAGCAGAAGCCTTGGTGGGAGTTGCGTGCAATGGCAGGGGTAGAGTGAGTATGAGGTTGCAATTCACAGAGTTTGGTACTTACTGTGGTGTATACGGCAGAGGGAGGCCTACTCATGTCACGATTTGTGGAACAACTAGATTGCTGACTTCAAGGCTCATGTGAAAAATATACTTTGGCACCTGCCACATCATTAGCTGTAATATTTAAGTGCTTAACTATGGAAAGCACTTGAAACTACAGAATATAGAAATCAAACCTAAGCATATGTACATTGTTAATAATACTTTTAAATACCATTGGTACCAGGAAGCAATGGCTTTAAAATAATTCATGTTCTACTGTAGTTTATGTTTTCATAATATAAAAAATTAACTATTGGAGAATGATAAATGACTGGTTACTGCTACAATATTATAAGTTATTAAGCTTTGTCAGTCTGTAGAAAGCTTTTAAATGTGTGTTTCTGCACAAACAAAGCAACACAAACATAATATGGGGATACAAGTCAAAGTAAATTCAAAATTCCAATAATGAAATTGATGTAACCTGACCTGAAGGCAAAATATCCAGATTTGTCAATTTAGAACTTGGCAGATTTAGATTAATATTTGCTTTCAGAAATAGCCTGCTGGACCCAATATTCTTCTGTATGCATTCACCATATTTCCCTGGTCCCTACCTAAATTTACTCTGGTATAAATTACTGAGTTTGTCAAAGCTGAAAGAAAGAGTTCATTCCAATTCTGTAAACTGAACAATTTTAGCATAAACCATCCTCCAAGCACTGGGACGGACAAACTGACTGCCTTTATATTTAGGTTTACCACACACTCCATGGTATGCTGCATTACACATCAGACTTCATCTCCACCAAACCAATCATCTTTGGTTTTTTGTTTGCCATGAATCCAATTACTTTACAAACATATCTTAGAAAGAGCTATTCTTCTAAAAAATCTGAACCAGTAAAATCCTGATCTTCAGCTTCATCAACCAACCTGCAACATGAACTGACTGACTCTTCAACAAGTTTTTCTCCTTTTTTCTGCACCACTCCTCACTTTGTTTTGGCCATGGTGAAAATGGACTATCAATAACTCACATTCATGCTTTTACTTTAATAACTAAGATTTTCATGGACTAAAAATGGTTTTAAAAATGACACTAACAACATAAAATAGCTGCTATGATCACCTGACAGGCCCAAGCAGTACACATGAAATATACAAACGTGGATGCCTCAGAATGACCATTTTAAGGACTTAAACTCCATGAGAGTTCAAAAGTTCACATCTCTTGTTCTACTTTCACCTACGAGATAACATTCTGCTCAGTCCTTTGAGTATAGGAGTTGGGAAATTATATTGAGGTTGTACAGGACATTGGTGAGGCCTCTTCTAGAGTACTGTGTCCAATTCTGGTTGCTGAGTTATAAGAAGGATATTACTAAGCTAGAGAGAGTTCAAAAGAGATTTACCAGAATGTTGCCGGGTATGCAAGGTTTGAGTAATAAAGAAAGGCTGCATAGGTTGGGACATTTTTTTTACTGGAGCGTAGGAGGTTAAGAGGTGACCTTATAGAGGTTTATAAAATAATGAGGGGTACAGATCAGGTTAATAGTAGTTGTTTTTTCCCTAGTATGGGGAATTTCAAGATTAAGGGGCACATTTTTAAGGTGAGAGGAGAGAAATTTAAAAAAGACATGAGGGTGGTTTAGAGAGATAGTAGGAACTGCCAATGCTGGAGAATCTGAGATAACAAGGTGTAGAGCTGGATGAACACAGCAGGCCAAGCAGCATCAGAGGAGCAGGAAAGCTGACGTTGTGGGTCGAGACCCTTCTTCAGAAATGGGGGAGGGGAAGGGGATTCTGAAATAAATAGGGAGAGAGGGGGAGATGGATAGAAGATAGATAAGGGAGAAGATAGGTGGAGAGGAGACAGACAGGTCAAAGAGGCGGGGTTGGAGCCAGTAAAGGTGAATATAGGTGGGGAGTTAGAGAGGGGTTAGGTCGGTCTAGGGAGGACAGACAGGTCAAGGAGGTGGGATGAGGTTAGTGGGTAGGAGATGGGGGTGGGGCTTGAGGTGGGAGGAATGGTTAGGGAGGCGGGGACGAGCTGGGCTGGTTTTGGGATGCGGTCGGGGGAGGGGAGATTTTGAAGCTTGTGAAGTCCACATTGATACCGTTGGGCTGTAGGGTTCCCAAGCGAAATATGAGATGCTGTTCCTGCAGCTTTCGGGTGGCATCATTGTGGCAATGCAGGAGGCCCAGGATGGACATGTCATCCAAGGAGTGAGAGTGGGAGTTGAAATGGTTCGCGACTGGGAGGTGTAGTTGTTTGTTGCGAACCGAGCATAGGTGTTCTGCAAAGTGGTCCCCAAGGCTCCGCTTGGTTTCCCCGATGTAGAGGAGGCCACAACGGGAACAGCGGATACAGTATACCACATTAGCAGATGTGCAGGTGAATATCTGTTTGATGTGGAAGGTCTTCTTAGAGCCTGGAATGGCGGTGAGGGGGGAGGTGTAGGGGCAGGTGTAGCACTTCCTGCGGTTGCAGGGAAAAGTGCCGGGGATGGTGGGGCTGGTGGGGAATACGGAGCGGACAAGGGAGTCACGGAGAGAGTGGTCCCTCCGGAAAGCAGATAAAGGGTGGGGAGGGAAAAATGTCTTTGGTGGTGGGGTCAGATTGCAGATGGCGGAAGTGTCGGAGGATGATACGTTGGATTCGGACGGTTGGTGGGGTGGAGGGGTATCCTGTTTTGGTTGTTATTGCAGGTAGGGGGTGTGAGGGATAAGTTGCGGGAAATGCGAGAGACACGGTCGAGGGCATTTTCGACCACTGTGGAGGGGAAGTTGCGGTCCTTGAAAAACAAGGACATCTGGGATGTCCGGGAGTGGAATGCCTCATCTCGGGAGCAGATGAGGTGGAGGCGAAAGAATTGAAAATAGGGGATGGCCTTTTTGCAGGAAGGTGGTGACAGGAGGTGTATTCTAGGTAGCTGTGGGAGTCGGTAGGCTTGAAATGGATATCGGTTTCTAGGTGGGTGCCATAGATGGAGACAGAGAGGTCCAGGAAGGAGAGAGAGGTATCAGAGATGGTCCAGGTGAACTTAAAGTTGGGGTGGAAGGTGTTAGTGAAGTGGATGAACTGTTCGAACTGGTTTACACGTGGAATGAACTTCCTGAGGAAATGGTGGATATGGACACAGTTACAATGTTTAAAAGACACTTAAATAAGTACATGAATAGGAAAGTTTTGGGGAGAATAAGCCAGGAGCAGGCAGGTGGGACTAGTTTAGTTTGGGATTACGTTTGGCATGGACTGGTTGGATTGAAGCATCTGTTTCAATGCTGTATGACTCTATGACTCTAAGTTATGAGTTGTAAGGCACATATGGAGCAGTCATTTAAAAAAACTTTAAAGTTTGACCTGGAGCAGAATTTTACCAAAATATAGTTTAGTGTTAATAGGGTCAAGTTTCATGGAGGGTTTCCCTCATGAGCTCTAGCAGGTTTTCCTGTGCAATTATATGCTTCCCACCTTTTAACCACGCACCATCCCTGCACAGCGGCACTCTCACCCTATCTGACATGCACTAGTGGCAGAAGTGCTCACTACTGCCTCCACCAGTGCCATATTTAAAGTCCAGCAGTGTATCAGTTCACAAATTGCAAGCCAGGAAATAGTCTTCACAACTGCAGTATTGGACAAATCACCTCAGAGATGGCCAAGACCAGTTAATACCCCAGTTTTTTGACAGGGTGCTCAAAGATGGCATAGTAGAAAGGAAGGCTGTTCTTTCTCCTCAGGACCACCAGAGGAGACCATAAGATCAAACCTGGTCAGCCTGATTTCTGGCACTTCTTTTTTTTCTCAGACTTCCATCATCCACAGTTGTTGTTTTTATTCTAATATTTAATTTAATCTGCACCTTTTCAGCATCTCTAGTCTAATATAGTTGATCTAGTCTATGGTAACTGCTCTGCCCAAGACCGCAAGAAATTAGTTATGAACACAGTTGAGTCCGTCATGCAAACCAAGCTTCCTTCTATTGACTCCAACTATATTTCCCACTACCTCAGGTGGCACGGAGGCTCCGTGGTTAGAAAAGGCTGCCTCACAGCACCAGGCTTTCTTAAAGCATTTCAGCTTGTTCTAACAACAAAAAAGCTGTGTCCATAGTAGTGTAAGTTTGCTATTGATTGAAATCTGCATGTTTTTAGTTTACTATGAATGGGTTTACATGACATTGGACCAACCCTTTATCTATGGTATATTGCATCAGAGATCACGTGGGTTCCAGTAACATTTTTCACTTGACTCCGAGAGACAATGGGTACCACAATGTTAGACCACTATACTCAGGACTGAAGTATTGTTAAGCTTCACACAAGTGAGAGCATAAAGACATAGAAATAAACTGGCAATACAATACCTGACTTCCACAGGAGATAACTTGCATCAAAGGCCCAATCGTTGCTAATTCTTTTTAGTAGCTGAATTGCTTACAGTTTTTTTTGTTTTTTAAGAATCCCAACAGTGCGGAAACAGGCCATTCTTCCCAACAAGTCCACACTGACCCTCCAAGGAACATTCCACCCAGACTCAACACCCCCATCCTATCCCTGTACCCCTGCATTTCCTATGGCTAATCCACCTAATCTACACATGCCTGGACACTATGGGCAATTTAGCATGACCAATCCACCTACCCTACACATCTTTGGACTGTGGGAGGAAACCAGAGCACCCAGCAGAAACCCACGCAGACACAGGGAGAACGTGCAAACTCCACACAGAGAGTTGCCCGAGGCTGGAACTGAACTTAGGCCTCTGGCACTGCGAGGCAGCAGTGCTAACCACTGAGCCACCGTGCCACCAAAGGGAATGATTATGGGAACGTTTGGCCAAGCATGGAGACTTCATTAGACAAGACTGGTGCCTGGGGAGGTGCAATGGAGAGAACTAAGAATAAAAGGATTGTTCCTGAATTATTACATCTGTTATGATTTTTATGTTATGGCAGGACAGTTGGATTACAAAACAACATTTTCTAAATGCCCAGGTAGTTCAAGTATTAATGTAAATATTTCAAGGAGTGGAAATCATTTGACCCTCACTCTTCTTCATTACCTTCCGATGCAGCTGTGCCTTTTTAGCCTAAGCTTCTAAATGTAGCCTTTTCAGAAATACAGAGTGTAACTATTTTCAGATTCCATACTTGTGGTGTGAAATTATTAGGCCAGACTAAGCCATATCCCTAGTTTTACAACACTGCTGCATTTCAGTAAAGCACAGTTTAAATGTCCCATTGTAGTGACTGTAATAAGATCAACCAGGTGGGGGGACTTCATAGAATATGAGTTCCCTGATTGGAGCTGTTAACCTGGTCCAATCAGGGACCCTGACTGACAAATAAGAACAGGAGTGTCATACATCCTGTTCACCCTGAGAGCTGGATCAGCGTCAAGGACTCTCCTCTTGCAAATAAAGGGTGATTTGGTGATAGGATACTGGCCTCTGTGGAGGTAATGCAAACAAGTGAAGGTGTAGGGTGGCAGGTGGATAGGTGAGAGGGTAAGATGATGGGTGAGATAATGAGTAAATGCATGGTTTCAAGTGGGTGGATTGAATGGCAGGCAAGTAGGGGTGAGAGTGGCAAGAGGGGAGATGGGTTGTTGGCGAGAAAGGAAGGTAGGGTATGGGTGGATGTTTGAGAGAATAGGTTGGGATGGATGGGTTGTTGGATCTGGACAGGGATCAAGTTTAGTTGGGTTGTGGAAGTGAGTCAGAGGCCATGTTGCAGATGGGAATGGTGGGTGTGGATAGTGAGTTGGTATCAGATGTACAGTTACCTAGGAGGTGGAACTAGTTTTAAACCATCTAACCTTTTCTTGGTCATTATCTAGGTAAGAAATGCACAGAATTCTCTAAAGTCCCTGATTGCAACTCTGTGCTGGAGGCTTCTTTACAAGCTGCTAGGCACTGGGTAATTGCCCATTAGAAATGTAGACTTCCTGCAAAATTTCTGCTTTGTCACTGCCATGGAAACTCTGCGGGGTCCCTACATGTATCTTGCAGGGCTGTGCTTGTATATCTACTTATCCATTTCTAGTACATAAAAATGTCAAATATGAACAGGAGCCACACGGTCAGTGTATTAACTCTAAAAGGATTGGCACCCAAAAAATGGCAGGCTGAGATGGGAACACATGTTCAAATTTTAAAAATCTGAAAGCTGCCTCCAACCCTTCCCATTTTTGGGCTTAATGGAGGTGGGATATGAGTGGACAGTAGCTAACATGTTCCAAAAAGGCAAGCTTACAAGTTAACTAATGAGACAGGTAAAATCTGTTTTCAAATTAACTTTTCAGATTTTATAGCGGTTTCTACACCTCTGCAAACCCAGCAGCTAAAGGAAGGCAGGATAACATTAGGAGAAATCTGTGCTTTTACAGCCCTGTTTGTGGATAAGGAGGAGTAGGAAAACTTCCTCAAACTCCCTTGCTCCTGGCCTTATCAGGTCCCCTCTCCATAGAAGGGCCTATAGGATTATACTGCCTCCATCTGAATCTGAAAACCCTGTTCAACAACCCACCCCAGCCACTGGCAGAACTGCTGATTGGACCCTCCCTTCCTAGGTTATGATTGCTCTACTTCTTCCTGTTTCCTGGTCCCAGATGCTCCCTATCAAACTAGCCTCTAATCTTGTCAATCAGGTTGACTTTCAGGCAGGGACCCTGTCAAGCATCGAGAACATCATTCTTCACTGTGTCATTATTAGATTGCATTTCTGAAGGCGATGAGTAGATTTCTAATGCTTTTCCCATGAACAGGCTTTGCAAATAAGAACATCCAAGTCTCCAGTGGCTACTGTAACTTGGTGTCAATTCTTTTGTATCACACAAAATACATTTTGACTCCTTGCACACTGAATTTAGGCATGAAGTGGAAGCTCGCTGTCAAATCAAAATAAGGAGTTTAATCTGAATTGCTGTATCCCTACTACACTTTGAGAGGATGTTCTCATTTTCAGTTTAAGTATTTTGTCATGCGAGATTCATGGTTCCTGATTGGTCTTGGCTTGGAATTACTTTTCTCACACAATCTGACACTCATCACCTTAATAATTATACTACTGGGTTCATGGTGTCTTTCTTGTAGAATTATGCTGCCAAACAGACAGAAGCACTCATCTTTCTGCCTTCACACCTCTGGTGCCATGTTTAAACCCCAAATGTCCACTTCACTGACAGGGACTGGAGGTCTTTATGGACAGGACGGTGGAGTCCATTTTCCAGCTGACCACCACAGGAGGGCAACACAGAAATTGCAGCCGAAGTCAATGCAGTGTCCCAGGTGAAGTGGGACATCCAGCAATACAGGGAGACGAATGATCATCTGCACTCTGTAAGGGTAGCTATAATCATCTTCTCTCTGCTACCTCACACTTATAGAGCCATCACTCACTCTAACTCTGTCACTGCACACACATTTCACCAAGAATCATAGAACATCACTCTCTCAATCGAATAAATCACGTCCGCTCAATAGCTCTCAATCTCATCATGCCAAACTACTAATTCTTCCTTCTCGCAGTGATTTCTACTCGCTCAATGAGGTCGCCTTACCACTTCTCACTTGATTCTCTTCACTCATAGACTTAAACAATTCAGCAAGTGACAAGGATCAATGAAACAGATTAACAAAACAAACATAGAACAATAAAACCATTGAACATTGCTCTACCCTCTGTCAGCTATTCTTGTCATTGTTTAGAAAAGTAGACATCTTGCAGTTTCTTCCCAGCAAGTCAGCTGAGCCGTTTTGTGTGTGTGTGTTGATTCATCTGTTATACATTTTATTGTTACTGTAGAACTTAATGGCATACCTGCACGGCTGAATATTTCTGATTTTTCTGAGATGGCCCAGTTTTTCTAGCTTGCCTTTTGTCTCTTCCTGTCTGTATTTTTGAGATAACCATTACTTGAGATTTCTCCAGTATAGTTTACCATATACATTGTTTTTCTTCCAGTCTCTAGTAGACATGCCACATTTCCTAAGATTTACCTACAAGAAGTCCTTTGTCCTTAATATCCATCCACTTGCTCGGCAGTTTCCAAGTTTATGCTGTGAATACATTAGCATCTTAGGAATTTTATTGTCAGTCATAACTCAATCTGAGCAGTAACACAGTCATCAGTAAATAGCAATTCCTGTGTTGTCTCTTTAATACTGTAATTGAGAATTTCAGTCTTCTCAGGTTGAAGAGACTGCCAGCTATTATGAATTGGATATGTATTCCATCAAATGCCACAAAGAATGGTAGCAAAAAATAAACAGAAGAGCACAGCAGTCATGAAATAGCCCTGCTGCATACAACTTATTAATCAAAAGGGTTAGTGTATTCACCAGTCAGTCGCTCAGTGCATTATTTGATCAACAAACTGTTGTATCATATTCAGACATAACAAGGCATTAAAGCTTAGCTTAAACTTTCCACAAGACCTTTGAATGTGTCAAAGGCCTTCATCTTGTCAACAAAGGTACAGCGGAGTCCCATCTCTTGCTGACCGCATTCCCCGTGTATTTGACAAATGGTGAAGATTATGTTGCAAATGCCTTTCTTGAACCCACTTCAACTTTCTGACAATGCAGATTCTGCTACATGGGGCATACCAGTCCATTCAGTAGAACTTCTGCTAGAATCTTACCAGTTAAGAAACATGATTCATCTGTAACAAAAAAAAAAATTATGGATGCTGGAAATCAGAAAAAAAGAAACAAAAATTGCTGGAAAAGCTCAGCAGGTCTGCCAGCATCTGTGGAGAGAAATCAGAGTTCATGTTTCGGGTCCAGTGACCCTTCTTCAGAACTGGTTGATTCATCTGTAGTTGCCAGACAATTTTTTGTCCTTTTTTCTTTACAAGCAAACAGTTATGGCATCTTTGAAATCTGGAAGGAGTCTGCTGGTCTCATGTTCTGTGACATAGTGTGAATTAAATGGTTGGCTGGGGTCTCCCACATTTGTAAATTTCACTTGGGATCCTATTTGAGCCTCAGGCTTGCGTCAAAGTTAGGAATCTGATGGAACAAGGACAGAAATTGCTAGAAAATCTCAGCAGGTCTGGCAGCATCTGTGGGGAGAAATCAGAGTTAATGTTTCAGTTCCAGTGACCCTTTTTCATAAGAATTTTTCCAGCAATTTCTGTTATTTCTTCTGATTTCCAACATCTGCATTTCTTTTGTTTTCTTTTATTTAAGAATCTGATGGCTTCGTCAACCTCCACAACAAAAGGTTTCCTGTCCATGTCTTCACATTTGTGCCGATCTGGAAGTTGTCTAAATCAGCCTCATTTACACTGGATGGGAGTTGAACGTACCCCTCACATGCTCAGCTCAGAAGTCTTTGAACACTGTCTGTCAAGAGAGTTTGCCTAACAGGACTGAGAACAGGTGAGTTTCCATGTGAGGGAGGACCATACACAGTCTTCAGGGCATTATAGAATGTCCTCATGTTGTACTAATCAACACAGACTTGAAGCTTTTGGGTTTGATTGACCTACCATGCTTCTTGCATCTAACACAACTTCACAACTTTTGCTGAACTGGAATGACTTCTTGGCAGCAGATGCATCTTTGTTCCCCAACCATGCTGTATATGCTGCATTTTTCTCCTGTAATAATTCTAGGTCATTGTTTTCATCAACCCAATCTCCACTAATGATGTCTTAGGAGCACAAAAGAAAGTTTCCAGAATTTCTGAACTGAATATTCACAATTCCACTTCGACATTGTGATTTGATTTTCCTGTAAAGGACAGCTATTGATCAAGTCTGGGTCTGGATTGTTTGCAGCACTGTACAGATACTCGTTGCAGAATGTTTTCTTGAGGCTGTGGCACATTAGTCATTTGGTGAGATAGTAAATTTCATCCTGAATCACAGCTTTATTGAGTATGTAGAACACTCAGCTCCTCTCTAACACTGGCTATCATAATAGTATTTATATTCATCCATTGGTTAATGATAAAATAAGTCTGACGCCAGTATTTAGATCTTGGGTATGCTCAAGTATTTAGTGCATCTAAAGGTGGTATTGGTGATTGATATATTCAAGTAGGGACAAAGTCTCAGGAAAAGCATGCTATTGCTGTTGCACTTTCCCATATGGTGATTCTCCAAGGCACAATACCATTCCTGATGTCTGCTGCTATCTTCGTCTTGAGGTCCCTCATCACAATAAGAATGTCTTCATGTGGAGTACTTGCCAATAGATTTGTCTAGGTCCTCACGGAGTTTGTTCTTGACATCCTCAGGATTAAGCATTGTTGGAGCATAAGCACTGATATTTATTGCTTATCTAATGTTCACATGAGGTAGGTGATCATGAGGTGATCATTTATGCTTCTCGGCACAGCATTCAGACTTATTGCAATGTCAGACTTCATAATAAAGTATAAAACTACCTCTCTCCTCCACTATTTAGCTTGCCTATTGAGAAGAATGTGTGAACAGTGAATAATTTGTTATGCTGGTCTCGCTTAAATGCCACTATTGTATCATGATAGTTCATTACCTACAAGCTCTTTTACTTTGGGGTCAGAAACTGTTCTCTTTATCAAGTATAATGTGTACATTTCAAGAAGCTAAGTTCCTGTTTCTTCTTCTTTTTGTCTCACCTGCAATATACTGTAATGTGCGAGTGGGTATTAAAGGAATGCATTTTGGTAAGTAACAGGAATGTGTATGAATGAATTGCTAAGCTGTGCACACAAGAAACGTCTGTGCCTGAGTTAATTATTGTGGAGCTAAGATTGCACTTGGCCAGTCCTAGCCTGGAGCTTGCACACATGAAGACAATTGGACATGTGGTTGACTGCAGTCAATGATCTGTATCTCCATTTGTGGCTGGCCGCATTGTGGTGCTGCACTGCATTCAGTACCAGTAAAGGAATACCATTTCTTCTGCTGCATCCATCAAAACAGCCAGAACCAATTCTGTTCCTCTCTCGCATGTGCTCCAAGATTTTCTGAGTATTTCTAGAATTTTCTGCCTTCCAGAAACTGGCTTTTGGCACACAGGTAGACTTGGTCTTCTTGCCCTCAGCCAGCATTTGCTGTTTCAAATTATACCAATCTTGCAGTTCGGCCTGAAACAGGCTTTAGAGCCCATAATGCATGTAAAGGGATTAATGCCTGTCTTACTTTTTTTTTGCCACTGGAGATGATTTGTTTTGGCAATTATCAATATGGCTATTAGGACATTTCCAAGTTCTACACGGTTGTATTTCCTTCCTGATCTATAGGAAGCTTAGCAGGCAAATTAACACTTGAAGAACATGCAAAATACACTGACTTTCTAGGCAATATGTTTAAATCAAATAAGATGATCCATTGATTTGAAGAAGTGTGTTCCTTGCTTTGCATTCGTATACAAAGATAAATTTAATTACTAGATGTGAATGAGTCTGATAATAAGTGCTGTTTTGAATGTTCACTTAAATGTAAAATAGTTTAAAAAATTCACACTGGTTCCATCTCACCTGGTGTGTTTGCTGGCCAACATTTGGCGAGAATAGACATGCAAAAGACACAGCCACCTTTTTCAGATTATCAGGGCATAATCTAAGGGAAATACAAGTTAAATGTCAAAAGTGGGATGCTCTGAATATTGAGCCATGAAGGGTACCACTGATCTTGAGAATGTATCTATAGCTGACTCAAAATTATAAAAAGCAACAACTAGAAAATCATGGGTATATCCTTCTTTTTTTCAGAAAATGTATCACTTTAATTTTCTTTCAAGAGATCTGAAATTCAATAAAAACTCCAAACATGGTATTTTCCAATAAATAAAAAATCTGTGACCAAGGAGTTCAGTAGTTTGAAAAATGCATACTTGAGGCTCTGAGAGAATATTTCTTTCAACACTATAGGCAAATTATTGTTCAGAGACTATGTAACAGCTTCACACATCATAATTGATTACAGATTAAACTTTTTGATATCTAAACATTATATTTTCCCAAATATTTCATAGCTTTAATGTAAATTCTTTCAAGATTGACTTTTTTCACAGCTTTGAAATGTGATGTTTGGGTCATGTGGTTCTACTGCTTCTAAATTAAGTACTGAGCCCTTATTTTGCTTAACACTAAAGTTAATAGAATACAATCAGAGAAATTATGATAAAAACCGAAAGAACTGCGGATGCTATAAATCAGGAACAAAGACAAAGTTGCTGGAAAAGCTCAACAAGTCTGGCAGCAGCTGTGAAGGAAAAAACAAAGTTAATGTTTCGGGTCCGGTGACCCTTCCTCAGAGCTGATGGGTGGGAAAACGTCAGTTTATATGCAAAATAAAGGGAAGTGGGATGGCGTCAGGAGTAAACGATAGGATAGAGCCTAAAGAGAGAGAAGAGCAGTTGGACAAAGAGTTGATAACGATCAGGCTGGGAGGGTTAATGGGGACTATTGGTGACTAATAACAGGTAATGTATAATGGCAGGCTATGTGGTAACAAGGCCTGGAACTCCCTCCTGACTGTATATCATGTTCAACCACATCTGGTAGGTCTGTCCTGTCAGTGAGACAGGATATACCCAGGGATGTGGATGGTTGTCTGGGATATTGTTTGTAAGGTATGATTCTGTGAGTATGACTGCATCAAATTGTTTCTTGACTAGTCTAATGACACAGCTCTCCCAGTTATGGCACTAGCGCCCATATGTTAGTAAGGATGATTTTGCAGGATCGAAGCGTTTACCGTTTCCATTGCCTTAGTTGATGCCGAATGCTCTATGTTTTTTAATTCTTTTTCTCCATAGTTGTTTGAAACAAATGAATGGCTTGTTAAGCCATTTCAAAGGGCAGTTAAGAATCAACAATATTTCTGATATTCTGGAATTACACATAGGCCAGTTCAGGTAAGGAGCAAATTACTGAGATGCTGGAGATCAGTTGGTCAGGCAGCATCCACAGAGATAAAGCAAGCTAATGTTTCGAGTCTAGATGACCTCCCTAAGCTCTCCAACTATTGAAAACTGAAAGAACTGCGGATGCTGTAAATCAAAAACAAAAACTGAAATTTCCAGAAAAGCTCAACAGGTCTGGCAGATTCTGTGAAGAGAAATCAGAATTAATGTTTCGGGTCTGGATTCGTTAACTCTAATTTCTCTTCACAGATGCTGCCAGACTTGCTGAGCTTTTCCAGCAACTTCTGTTTTTGTTTCTCTCTAACTATACTCTTTATAGCTTGAGTGCTGACGCAATCAAAGTGTTTAAGAGTCAACTGAGTGGATACAGATAAACTATTTCTTCTGTTGTGTAAATCCAGAATAAAAGAACACAATAGTTAAATGAAACACTGGCTGTTTCAAAGTGAAATTAAAAAGCATCATTTTTAGATAAAGAGAAGAGGATTTACTCCTTTAAAATTAGGTGCATTCTGAATCAAGTGAAATTTTCAAGACTAAGATTTGATGAAAATTATTGGATTAATACGTAAATGAATTGTGAAAGAAAGGCTGGTATATAAGATGGGTCATCTGTACCTTAATGATCTGATCGTTTGGCAGAACAGGTTTGATGGATTCAATGGACTATATCTGCTCCTATTTTCCAAATTAGACAACACAGTGTCCTGTGCTGCAGTTACATCTTCCCTAATGATGGTGAAATTTATAAAGTATTCCAGAAAGTTCAGCTAACATCACACTTCAAAAAATATATAAATGCAAGCTTCATTTTCCATTGCAAAGGAAATATTCTGTGTCTGCAACATGGAGTAAGTATATTTGGACCTGCATGATCACTGGCAAGTGCACCTGCAAATGGTCAGATTGATAACTCTGGTGCAAACATTGTGATATACGGGCAGGGAGAGGCTTACCTGAACATCTAATTCAGGAGGCAGTCACACCCCTTAGGGAAAGTGATTGTTTAGAGTTGGGAACAAGAGCAGGAAGCTGCGACTGTCAGACAATTAAAGGTACTTTTAATGCAGTGCTGGAAGATTCTTAGCCCTATTTTTGTCCAACAGGAATGTTGGGATTGTTGTGGGCAAAAATAAAGATTGCAGCATGACTGGTTAAATTGACTACTGTATCATAGTGCAGGAGGCCATGCAAGTCGGGGTGAATGAAAAGGAAGATAGTAATGCTGAGGAAAATTTAATCAGGTAGACAGTTTATTTTGATCGAAACTGTGTGCTTGTGAATTAAGCCATTCAAAATCTTTTGTGCTGGCTGGAGAAGCTATTTTGTTGGAATGGACTTCCGGAAAACTGCATCAGGACCAGTGTCTGGTAAGGACAGCATGGTGCTCAGTGGTTAGCTCTGCTGCCTCACAGCACCAGGGACCTGGGTTTGATTTCACCCTTGGGTGACTGTATGGAGATTGCACATTCTCCCTGTGTCTGTGTGGGTTTGCTCCAGTTTCATCCCACAGTCCAAAGATATGCAGGTTAGATGGATTGATGATGCTAAATTGCCCGTAGTGTCCAGGGATATGTAGACTAGATAGGTTAGCCATGGGAAGTGCAGGCTTACAGAGTTAAGGAAGGGGGGTGGATTGGGCCAAATGGCCTGCTTCCACACTATGGTTCTAAATCAAGTATTGTGGGTGGAAAATAGAGATCTATTAGAGATTAATAGAGAAGGGAGGGTTTGGATAATGGTAAACCTATAAGATAGAACGCTTTCTCTTTCTGCTTCCCTCCCTTGGTTTTTTCCACATTATATCCAAGGAGAAGAATTTGGAGTTGGACCTGCGCAGGATCCTTACTCTGAGCTGCTGGGCTGAGCTTGAATAAATCTGAGGGTGACATCTCAGTGCTGCTGGGTCAAAATCGAGGATCTCCCTCCCTAATGACATTGTGGGTATAACTACAGCACATGGACTGCAACAGTTCAAGAAGGCCGCTCACCACCATCCTTTCAAGGACAACTAGGAATGAGCAATCAATGCTAACCCAGCCAGCAATGTCCACACCTCATGAATGAATGAATAAAATTTTTAAAAATATAATGTGATATCATTATTCCAGAATGGTGGTAGGGATAAATCAGGCCAGTTAGTCTAGTGGTAAGGAAACTTTTGGGAACACTTCTGAGAGACTGAATTAATCTCTACTTGGAGAGGCAAGGATTAGTCAAAGATAATTAGCATGGCTTTGTCAGGTGGAAGTCATGTCTGACAGGTTTAATTGACACTTTTGAGGAGGTGACTGGGTTGTAGACGGTGGTTGTCGGGTTGGTATATTTTACATAGACATGAGTAAAGGTTCTATAAAGGTTTCACATGAGAGACTAGTCAAGAAGGTCAGAGCCCATGGGACCCACAACAATTCAGCAAGCTGGATCTAAAATTGTCTTAGTGGCAGGAGAAAGAGCATAATGGTTGAAGATTACTCTTGTGACTGGGAGCCTGTATCCAGGAGCCTACCATAGGGTTTGATGCTGGATCACTTGCTGTTTGTAGTTGATTGTAGATGATCTGGACAAAAATGTAGAAGGTTGGGTCACAAAGTTCACAGATGACATGGAAATTGATGGTGTGGTAAATAGTGAGGAAGGAAGCCTTAGATTAAAAGATTATATAGACTGGCTGGTCAGATGGACAGATCAGTGGCAAGTCAAATTTAATCCATTTAACTAAAGTGTGAGGTGATGCATTTGGGAGGACCAAGGCAAGGGATTACTCAATGAATTGTAGGATCCTAGGTCGTACAAAGGATCGGATGAACCTTGGTGTACATGTCTACAGATCCTTGGAGGCAGCAGAACAAATGAAAATATAAATTACTGGAGAATATCAGCAGATCTGGCAGCATCTGCAGAGAGAGGAACAGAGTTAATGTTTTGAGTCCAAAAATTCTTCTTTGGGGCTGGTCCTTAACACCATGCCAGTTCCAATGAAGAATTTTTGGACTTGAAACCTCAACTTTTGTTTCTCATTCCACAGATGCCGCCAGACCTGCCGAGTTTCTCCAGTATTCCCTGGTTTTATTTCATATTTCCAGTATCTGCTTTGTTATGCTTTGATTTGAGCGTAAGATTCACTGCCAATTTTCTTCCAGGTTTGCCCTCCCTAAAGAAGCTCTGCTCTTCTCTGTAAAAGGTCTTTTGTTAATCTTTTGGTCTGTTCACCTTCATTGCTTTCTTTTTCTCTCCTAGTTTTTCATAGACTGTTTGCCAAAACTCACTTTCACAGCCACAAGTCCTTCCTCAGTGCCTGTCTCTGACTCTGCCTTACCCTATGGATCCAATTGAAGTTCCATTCTTCATGTTTTGAATCCACCTAGGATAAGAGTTATCTCCAAAATGTACAGCACTCCTCAGCCAGCTGCTTCCACTGCATCTTGAGATCCACACACAGTGCTATGCATTGCCATATACAAGTAGTTCTCCTATAACATGATAGTTGCGTTCTTGTGTGACCTCATGCTATAGGAAATTGCCATAGAAAGTTGCTATACCTGTACATATGAAAGTTTGCTTTATACAAACAACATCCACTATTCATCAATCGCGTTACAGCCAATTTGTGTGAACGAAACACGCGTTATAGCAGAACTACCTGTCCAGACTATCAACCTCTCTCTCCATCCGCATTGCCTCACACTATCTCAAAGCTGTCCTGGTCCCTAGTTCTATTTCATTCTTCAACTCATTCGATGCCTTAAGAAACTTTTTCACTTCTTTTCAGGTGTTAAATACTAGTTCTGAAGAAATGTCTTTCAATTCAAAACTTTAACTGTTTTCTCTCTCCATAAATGATGCCAAACCTGCTGAGTTTCTCCAGCAGTTCCTGACAGAATTTCAGATTGCCAGCATCCATAATATTGTGTTTTTATTTGAAGACACGGACCAGGTAGATAAGGTGTTTAAGAAGGGATGGGATGCTTGCCTTTATTAATCAATGCAAGAGCAGAAAGGTTATGATGGAACTGTATATAACATTATTTAGGCCACAGCTGGAGTACTGTGTGCAGTTCTGGTCACGACATTGTAGGAAAGATGTGACTGCTTTACAGAAGATACGAAGGAGATTCACCAGGATGTTCCCTGTGCTGGAGTGTTTCAGGTATGAGGAGTGACTATAAAGGCTGGTGTTGTTTTTCTTACAGCAGAGAAGGCTGGGGTGGTAGAACTTGATTGAAGTGTGCAAAATTCTAAGGAACATTGAATAGGTTAAATAGCATAAATAGGAAGAAACCTTCCTCCTTACTAGAGAGGTCAACGAGGGAAAAGTGCTAGAAAATCAGTCTAAAGGAGACAACTGCTTGATGACCAACATGGACCTGATGCACCAAAAGGGCTCTTTCTATGCTATTAAACTCTTATGATTCTACTTTCAGCGTGATTGTTGGTAGAGTTTTACTGGTTGTTGCTGTGTTTAGTAGTTTGGAGAGTTTTTTTAAGGTTGCCAAAATCTACAGGGACTGAACATTCCACATGTCATAGACCTTTTTTGCCCCTGACTGCACAGAATTGTGCACAGACCATTTGTTCTCAGACATAGAAAGCATAGTATTATACAGCAAGGAAACAGACACTTCAGTCCACTTCATCCATGCCGACCAGGTTCCAAACTAAACTAGCCCCACTTGCCTGTGTTTGGCCCATAACACTCTAAAGCATGCCGCACTGCTACTTAGCCACTTGTGTTGCCCCTTTCGGGGAGCAATGGGCTTGCACCCTAAGATCTCTCTGTAAACCAATGCTCCTATGGGTCCCGCCATTTACTGTATACTTTTCTCTTGCATTTGACCTCCAAAAATGCATTGCCTCGCACTTGTCCAGGTTAAACTCCATCTGCCATTTCTCCGCTCAGCTTTCCAACTGATCTATATTGTGTTGTATCCTTTGACGACTTTCCTCACTTTTCACAACTCCAACAATTTTCATGTTGTATGCAACCTTACAAATCAGACCACCTACGTTTTCATCCAAATCATTTATAAATGTTACAAACAACAGATCTGATCCTTGCACAACATCACTAGTTTCAAACTCATGACTGCTTCCACCTAGAATGATAAGGGCAGCTGATGCATGGGAGCACCACCACCTGCTAGTTCAACTACCATCCTGTAATGCAAAAATATATTGCCATTCCTTCAGTGACACTGGGTCAAAATCCCTAACAATATTGGAAACCTAATGAAAACCTACTGAAAATCTGCTCACCATTAACTTAGACTATAAGACCAGAAGTAGGTCATTCAGCCCTTCAAGTCTGCTCCATCATTCAATGAGATTGTGGCTGATCTGATAATCTTCAACTCTACTTTTCTGTCTTTTCCCCATAAACCCTCTATTCCCTTACTGATTAAAAATCTATCTACCTCAACCTTGAATGCACCAGCCTCAACAGTCCTTTGTGGTGAGGAATTCCAAAGATTCACAACATTTAAGAAATCCCCCTCATCTCTCTCCCAAATTTGTGACCCCTCATTCTGAGATCATGCCATGTGGTCCTAGACTCTTTCCCCCATGGTTGTTTCCTTCCATCTTGCACTACAGCATGACCAGAAGAATGGGGACGGTGACATGCAGCAAGACAAGTTGCTGGAAGACAGAGATGTATTGCTGCAGTCATGCATAGTTTTCCTGAGACTGCATTTGTTGTAGTGTGTACTAGTTTTGGTTTCCTTACCTCAGAAAGGGTATGTCTGCTTTAGATTGGGTGCAGTGAGGGTTCACACAATAATTTCTGGGGCAGTTGGGGTGTCCTACAAGGAGAACTTGAATAGTCTATATTAAATGGTGTTTAGGAGAGGTGATATTATTGAAATGTACAAAATTCTTAAAAAGGCTTAATGGAGCAGATGCAGTGAGACTGTTTTCCCTAGTTACCGAATCTAGGACTAGTGGTCTTGGTTTTAGGATAAACTCTTTAGGGCTGAGAAGAGAAGACAATTTTGCTAAGTGGAAGGCTGTAAATCTTTGGAATTCCCATGCCCGAAGACTTTGGATTCTCAGTTAACTAAATACATTAAGGCTGAAATTGACAAGATTTTTTTCGGTACTAGGAAATGAAGGTGAATAATGCCGAAAAATACGATTATTTAGTATATCAGCCACTGACTACTTATCTCCTGCTCTTATTTCTCTTGTTCTTTTACATCTGCACTAGTTTCACCAAGTGAAGTTTTGCTGATTCATAAGTGAGTGACTAATATCGGCTCCAGACCAAACTCATCACAATGGGGGAGGGGGCGACCACAACTTCAGCGAGCAAATTCAATGGGCTGTTAAATTTCCAGTCAGCAGAAATAGTTTTCCTTTCCTAGCTTCTGTTCACCCGTGTGCACACACCAATTTGACCAAAAATTGATTTGTGTAAAGTATATGAATGACTCCAACCTGAAATTTAAATGCATATTTTGATCTGACCGATTTGCAACAAAATCTATGGTAAAGCACAGAACAAGTCCGTTACAAGTGTTCGCCGTTGTCACACGTAACTTTAAAGTTGAAATATTTCTCTTTTCAGATGTTTTGGTTTGGAAATAAAATTCTCCGTTCTTTTATTTTAATTTGAAGCAGATTTTAATGGGAGAATATTTTCAAGGTATTGCAGCGTTTCTAAAAGAAAACCGGTGAAAAGTGAATATAAAATCCTTACAGAGAACAGTCGAAGCAATGCGAAACTCTTTCACAGTCATCAGCTAGTCTCATTTCATAACCAACACGGAAACGAAGACCAGGAACTTTCCAGTTGCTCCAGTCCCTCGCAGCTCATGTGACCGAGCACATGATCTTCGGGAAGGAGAATGATCATATGAGCCGTGGTCTCCACTCAGAGCTGTGCCTAATTTAGTGTTGGTGTAGCTCTGCTGATGGCTTGGTGTCTGGGTGTTTTGTGTTTGTTCTGTGCACTAGGGCTGGGCACTGTAGTGGCCGACACTCCGGCGAACTGCACTTACCAGGACTTACAGGGCACCTGGGTGTTCCAGGTTGGGCAGGAGGGGCAAGACAGAAATGTTGACTGCAGCAAAATGGGTAAGTTAAGGAAGCATCTTCTCTGCCCACTTTATTCTTCATATACAAGGGCATTGCTTTGAATGAACTGAACAGTTTTTCTGATGACTGGATTTTATTATCAGACTGTGAGACCATGGTCAATGTTTGCATTGACATTTAAACTTTTCGGAGCGTTAAAACTACCAGAAGTTACTAAACGCGGTTGCTTTTAACGAGAAGTTTGAATGTTGCAAGTTTAAATATAAAGAAGGATTTGGCTTTGCTTGAAAACCTTTCTGTAAAGTATTAGCAGAAAACGGAGGTCTGGGAAAACGAGGCAAGTTTTCTCTTTTACCTTAAGCCACCATCTGCTTTGTGCTACCCTGGAAGTCGAATTTCATTGCCCCGGCGCAGGTAAGTGAGGTCAGAAACTTGGGCGGGGAGAAATGTTGGGCGGAAACAACTATTAAAAATAGCAAGATATTTGTTCACCTTCCACAGTTGCTATTCTGGCTTTATTACTGACTTGTAGTAATTCTGAAAGTGACTAAGCGGTGGGGGGTGGGGGGGTGAAATAAGCTATTGGTTTCATAGAACATAGAACATTACAGCGCAGTACAGGCCCTTCGGCCCTCGATGTTGCGCCGGCCTGTGAAACCAATCTGAAGCCCATCTAACCTAAACTATTCCATTATCATCCATATGTTTATCCAATGACCATTTAAATGCCCTTAAAGTGGGCGAGTCTACTATTTTTGCAGGCAGGGCATTCCACGCCCTTACTACTTTCTGAGTAAAGAACCTACCTCTGACATCTGTCCTATATCTATCACCCCTCAATTTAAAGCTATGTCCCCTC